>NW_010517212.1:24495-26367 GCF_000687285.1 Phaethon lepturus
TTTAGTAACCTAGCTGGAGGATAATTTTTAAGCAAAAGCTTTAAGCAGAAGCCTGTTCCTTGGTGCCACAGTTCATTGTGTCATGTTACCATAATTAGGCACGTGCATTAAGCATGACATCATTCCCCACTGATATTACTGAAAATAAAAATCCTCAGTATACACAGGACTGAGCCAGAGGCTGTATCTGTCAGGTGTCTGGTCATGGACAGGCATCTGCTATCTGAATTGGGTCACCATGTCACTCCCATGCTGAGGACTGGGAGAGAGAAAAATCAGCAAAAAGCTTTCAAAGCACTTATCTGTATTTTATAAGATGAACTGCAGCAATGTAAAGTAATATAGACCTGTGTGGTTAGGGTGTAGGAACTATAGCGTTCACCTGGGTAGCTGTTCCTGTGCGTGATTGGGGATACTGGAATACTCTTCTGGCTGTGTAGTTACATTGATGCCATTTCTTTCACTGCTGTAACACAGACACTAAGACACAGCCAGCCAACAGATAAAACTGTATCAGGGCATGGTGCAGGTTTAGCTTAGACCTGGGATTACAGACACTTCTGTGAAGTGATGGCTTTTTTGTGCATGTACATGCTCTCAGGCTGCCTCCCTGCATAATAATATCATAATATGCAGGCAGTCAAGTCATGGATCCAACTCTAGCCACTGTGCAAATGCAGTAAAAAGACAGACTAATTTTCAAAAATTGTTTTTCAAAGTCAAAGATGAGAGACAGGTGATGGATGTGGAGCCACAGGGAAATCCTAGCACAAAGCGCTCGCCTCTAACACCAGAAGGCTTGTGATGAGTCAAGTCTGATAGATTTTCAGATCCATCAGGGAGCACATAGCTGCAAAAGTTCAGCAGTGGGCCATGTAAGTGGGAGCTGAGATCCTGAGGGAAACAGCAAAAAAGTGGTATTTTTAGTTAAAAGAAAAAAAAAGCCATTGTCTGGAGACTGTAGGCCATGATGGCCAGTGAATCAATGCTCTGCTGATACTTTGCCTAAGTTTCACGCCAGTGACTTTTATGCTTGTTTCTGACTTATTATCACCTGAAATATTTCCCCATGGAAGTGCTGATCCCTGAACAGTAAATTAACATTTAATACAAAGTGTAAACTTGCATTTGCTGACAGTGGGCTTGTTTTCTTCCTCAACTTTTATGGGTCTTTTAGAAAAATTTCACGGACTCCCCAGTGTCTTTAGAAGTACTGCATGTAGTAGCCTAGTGAATGAAAATGTGTCCCAACAGACACCTCAGGAAAACCTGCCCCATCTCTTACGACTGCCCACCACCCTGCATGCTACGCCAGCATCCCTTGGGGAGCAGAAGGACAAGGTCTCTCCCCAGACAAAAGCATGGGGCGATTCACTGCCAGAACCGGTCCAGGGACCACTGCAAAAGGCAATACACGCAGACCCACACAGATCTTGCTCCCCAACGCCTGGCCCAGCCCACTAACCCCATCTGAGCAGACCTCTCCTCTCACGCGTTTTTAAAAGGAGTCCCCCTTCGCGCAGCACACGCTTGGTCATGAGCTACTGAAGCACGGCTACAGCGGGCACTGAGGCACCTCATTTATTTCTGTGATGTAAACGTGTGTCAGGAGCGATATAGTTCTAGTGGCTCCTATCTGGAAGCGCGGAGGTGGGCTGATCTCTGGAGGTCCCGTCCCAGAATGCGTCCGTGAGCTGCTCGTTAGAAATGGGATTTGACATCCCAGCACTGGAAGAGAGATGACAGGCAGAGGGGAGAAGCAGGAAAACAGACTCGGAACAGGGATGCGATAGAAAAGGGGACACGAGGGCAGGTGCATCGGCTGGGAAGGGAACGGGCACGTCTCCTCCAGCGGCCGCCCCGTGCCCCGGG
>NW_010517213.1:0-7536 GCF_000687285.1 Phaethon lepturus
CCCCCCCCCCCGTGGCGCCAGCGCTGCCGCTCATCAGGAGCCCGCTCTGCCGGCCTTGGGGGGGGGCTGGGGCACCCTCTCTCTCCCTGTGCTGCCGCCTTCGCGGTTTTGCCGCTTCAGGAAGGGTCCCCCGGCACGATCCTTCGCTCCGGAGCCCTTCGCCTCGGTGGCTTTGCCGAAAAAAACACACCTCTCCTTTTGCTGGAAATACCTGATTTGGCAGACTGGAGAGCATCTGCTGCTGTACCACCCTGTTGCATTGGTGGCTCAATCACGTTGCTACCAAGTTATAAGACTATGGTCATTCTCATGTGCTGTCATTTACAAAGTAATTAACTGTAAAAAAATTGTAATACTCTTCCCTATCAATACATATTAATAGCTATTATTAATTTTTCTATTATGCAGTTTTTTAAGTAATCTGTTATTATTCAAATAGAATACAAAGTCATGTTTTGATCCACCTCGTGAATCCTGACTGTTCTCTAATTCAAATATTAATTTTAATTCATCACCATTGCTGTCTAAGAAATCTCAGAAAGGAGTAAAATTCAGAAAAAAGCTCGGGTCTTTAAGTGTGAATATGGAAGCTCATCCTCAAAACCAACAGAAAATAATTTTAAAGAATTTCTAAATGCTTTTATGGGAAACAAGGAGCACTCTGACCACTGATAAAAGGCAGGCTCTCACTCATATCTAGCAACTTGTGGAACAGAATTATTCCTCCAAACGATTAAGTATCAGGAGTCAATTATAGTCAGGCCATGATACCACAGGATACAATATTATAAAAAAATGAGGTTAAGATGATCATGCACAATTAGTATCCTGGGCAATCAGAAAAAATTCAGACACTAAAAGAGCGTACCACTATGTTTAGAAACTCTTTTCCAAGACTAAGTGTTCAAAAATCCATAGACAACCTGCTAAACACCAACAGTGTTCTCAAACAGTCAGATCTGGTCTCTGCTCTGAATTTTCATTCCTTCAGTCTATTAATTCTCAGCTCAAACTCTTACTGATAAATTAGTTTCTCGAGCATTTTAATCTTTTTAAAGGAATATCCCGTTTTTATCTTCTATGCCTAGAAAAAAGTAGCTAAATGGTTTGCCCAAGAAGGCATTTCAGTTCTGATTTTCTAACACTGCAGTGAGTCAGTTTTAAGTGACCATAAATACCTGATCTTTTTATTTCACTTGGCAAATGGGAACTAAATGTCAGTGACGCACAGAATCCTTCAAACAAAATAAGTATTTTCAAGAAGGGCAACGAAGCTGGTGAGGGGTCTGGAGCACAAGTCTTATGAGGAGCGGCTGAGGGAACTGGGGGTGTTTAGTCTGGAGGAGAGGAGGCTGAGAGGAGACCTTATCGCTCTCTGCAACTACCTGAAAGGGGGTTGTGGCGACGAGGGTGTTGGCCTCTTCTCCCAAGTAACTAGCGATAGGACAAGAGGAAATGGCTTCAAGTTGCGCCAGGGGAGGTTTAGATTGGATATTAGGAAAAATTTCTTCACTGAGAGGGTGGTCAGGCATTGGAACAGGCTGCCCAGGGAGGGGGGGGAGTCGCCATCTCTGGAAGTGTTCAAGAAACGTGTGGATGTGGCGCTTCAGGACATGGTCTAGGGGACATGGTGGCGCTGGATTAATGGTTGGACTTGATGATCTTGAAGGTCCTTTCCAACCTAGTGTTTCTGTTATTCTGTGAAATGCTAGAGTTTGCCCTCTTTAATACTGTTTAAATTAGATTATCCAGTTATTCTCTTGGAATAAAAATAAATTTTGTTCTAATAATGTGATTTAAAAAAAAACAAAATTATGGGGGATTTTGATAACTATATTCAAAGTTGGTTATAATGAGTAATTTTCTAATAATTTCTCACTGCATTATTAAAAGCCTAACTATGACTACAAGTTTTGTCTATAGAACGCATCCCATTACTTCTCCTTGGGGTACTTAAAACCTTCTGCTTTTTATTTTCTTTAAACACAATGACCACTTAAAATAGGTTTTATTTCAAAGTCTTTTTAAACTTTTGCTTGAACTGGAGAATATTACACAAATATTTAATGTAAGGTTAAAGAAAAAAAAATTGTCATTTTAGTTTGCCAATTTGAACACTGAAAGTGAAGAAAGCATTTCTAATCTGTTATTAAAAATAATAATTAAAATATGTTTAAATAAATTTTCAAAGAGTTCACAATTTTTGTTTCTTACTTAGCCTTTCCAAAAAGCTGTCCCAAAAAGAAAAAGTTAAAAAAAGACAAGGAAAGCTACCAAGGTGAAACATACTTTTCTGAAAAATATAATATTGCACCTTTACCAAAATCACCGTCCATTTCTTACAGAAGATGATTCATTTTCTAGAAATAGCTATCCATGCCTTCTTGAATAGAATCCTTAATAAAATTCTTATTTTTGCTGATGCGTCCAACTCAGACAAAAGTAAAATGACAGTAGTGAAATCCAAGATATACTTAAATACTCAAAGTCATTAGAAGCAAATATATCTTTGATTCATGCTTAATGTACAGGAAAGGAAAGTACTCTTAGAATTAGGAAACTATGAAAAACATTCTTAAAAATCCTGAGCAGTACTTTGTTGTAATATGATTTTGTTTATGAAAATATCACAGAACATTCATCATGTAAATTAAAAAATGGTTTTGAAATGTATCTTTAGAACTGAACTATACACTTCTAAAAGGAAAAAAGAGAAAACTAGTTACTGAATCCTATATATGCATGAAGGGACTTGTTGGAATTTAAGTCTCCAGTCACTCCCATTTGTCCAAACTATTTTACATAATTAGAGAATTACAAAGGATTCTTACTGTGATTTAATGTTTCCATTTACTGTCATGAGGACAAGACTTGACAAACAATTCACAAAAGCACTCTGGTCTACCACAAAAGGAAAGTTTTCATCATTCCCATCAAACAAAATTTAGAACAAGAACAGATGGAACTTAAGAGGTACAAATCAGGAAAATAAAAAAGCACAATATGTAATTTGTGTCATTTTTTAAAATTTTTTTAAATACAGATAACCATAGGGCTAACATAAAAATAATTTAAAAAAATAACTACCCTAATTTTCTTTTCAATTCAGACTTCACAGATGTTGCTCAAATTCCAAGTATCTACATATGCAAAGTTACAGCCCATATGCAGATCCTCCTACTGTACCTGAATTGCTTAAAACCCTTATCACACTATACTTGCAATTGCCCTCCTTCCACATATGGAGATGCATTAGTGATATATTAGAATCTCTAGTTTTCCTAGATAAAGCAAAATATTAAAATTGTCATTTTATGAAAATTTAGAACACAGTATCACTATTTAAAAGACACCATCATTGACATGGACAGCTTCTGAAAGCATTTTTTGATGGGTGACTGGAGTAGTCTTCAAACAACCTATACACAAAAAAAGCAAATACATTTATTTGGTTTACTTTTTATAAGAGCTTGTCACAATGACAAAGAAATTAAGTGAAATATTAAAAAGAGGACTCAAAGTTCAACTGCCAACTTCAGCAGTTTTATATTATTTTATCCACTAAATAACATCTATGAAGATTCAAAAGAATCAAACAGTAGCAGCCCAGCTGTTCTTCCCTAAAAACTACAGGTAATTCCAAGCAAATAACTTCACAATCAATATAATCCTTTAATGAGACTTTGCACATTACTTTCTAGCAGTGTTTCTTGTACTTCACAAATATCTGTTCCCTCCAAACAGAAGGATTGCATCTCCCTGAAGTGTACGCACCCAGTACAGACCAAGTATCTGCTGTACTGAACAGGGGCACAGAGCAGAAGAGAGGCTGTACCATGTCCAGCAGAGGTATGGATTTAGTGGCTTTGGGAAATTTTGGTCCCAGATCTTCGTAATGCTACAGATACTTGCTGATACAAGTGGAAGGTAGAGGAACAGGTGGTGCTAGGTCTCTGTAGGCCTGTCAAGAGTCAGAGGCGACATGATATCCAATATGGCTCCTTAAGTTTTAATCCAAAAGATACATTCACACCAAGACAGAGATAATCACTAATAAACACAAAGAACAATTCTGAGATTGAACCTTGCTGTGGTACACTAATGAATGTCCTGTACTCTGATCCAACAGTGCTCCTTCCAACACAGCCTGCCCTTAACTCGAGCTTACATAGGCTTTATCAAGGTTGCAAACTTTTGTGCTTATCTCCATCTTCTCCAACTAAACTAATACAGTACTTGGAAAACTCTGTATTGAAACCAAAATCAGAAGATGCTGTTCCTGCACAGGCAACTATTCATAAAAGTTTTTTTTTAAATATTATACATAGAGAAATTGCGCTCAGGTGAGAGACAAGTGATTTGCATATCATAACTTGGAAAATGTAGCTTTCTATTTACAGTGTGAACACATTTTAGGAAAGAAAAAAGTGTCCGATTAACATACTAAGTGAAAATTACAGAAACAAGGACATTTTTATTGTCCATCTTAAAAAAAAATAAAATCATTCAGTGAGGTGGCTTTAGATTTGGAGAAGAGGGAATTATTAAGTAAAAGAGAAACAATATATTATATTATTTTCCATGTGTCTCCCTTTCCTACTCAGTGGAGGCAAATTTATATAACCAAGCACAGCAGGAAGGTCTTCACTTCTTAAGCTTAAAGGAGAAACTGTATCACCACCTTTTTTTTTTTACTGTCATCTCTTCCAAATACATCAGCTAATATAATCACCAAATATTTTCTTTATGATAAGACCGCAAACCTTCTGCTCCAATACGGGATTCCCAGTCACTTTTGTCACATCCAACTCTGCATACGTAGGGGCATGACATTTTGGAACAGAAGTTGATCCTGATATCTCCCCATCAGCCATGTTTTGATCTAGAGCTGTCTATACCTTGTAACACACTATCCCAAAGCACTATGCCCATGCACGCCCATCAGATGTTCCTCATTCCTCCTTCCCAAAAAGCCCCAACCTCTCAGTTCAGAGCCCTCCATCCTCTCACTATACTGCAACAAATCTCTCCTTTTTCTATACAACCCCTAATACTTTTGCACATCAAAACAATCATTAATTTACCAGACAGAGATCTCATTCAACAAAAATTCACAAAAGGACTCCACAGGGAGAAAAATAAGATGTGCTAGGGAAAAGACAATGCATGGCTGCCCTAAACATCTGAACATATATTTCCAATTGGTACTGCTGGATTCTCTCATCAACTCTTAGCCGAGGATGGCAGCAGCCTGATAAACTCAGGTTTCCAGACAACTCTTGGCTTTCTAAATATAAAGAGTATTGAAATGAAGGAAACTTTTTATTTCTGTGCTCTGGGTCTTGCATGTACTCCCTCTTCCTTGCAGATCAAGCTGTCTTCTATAGAAGCTCCTAAAATAGGCACACAGTCTATCAGGCTTGGAAACCTACTAATCTATACAGTGCTAGAGTTGTGAGTTCTTTGGATAACCTTTTCATAACAGAGCCACCAGTTTAGTCAAATTTTGCTGAAAGATTTGAAAAGTGCTTTAAAAAACAAGCAACTGATTGGATAAAATTTAAATTAACATTAGTATGAGAGAAGGCTCTTTGCATGGAATAACCATATGATAGCAAATTTTAAAAGAGGATTTGTAGCATTTTTGCTTTTGAGGAGGTGTCAAAATCCAATAAATGTGGTTTTTTTCTGCTAAGACATTTAAACACAGTTTAATGCATGCACTCAAATTTAATGCATGCCCTCTTTCCTCAGGAAAGCTGTAGCTAGCACAACCCCCTCTGGAAGACTGCCTTAATAATTAGGGTTAGCAGAGACAAAGAGAGTGCAGTACAACAGGCTAGTCATCTGTATATTTACTAATGTTCAGATACCTTCCATCTGGAATGTCAAAACTACTCCAAAAAGGTGATCATGCCTCTGAGAGCTAAAGTGTGGAGATTACATAGCAGCAGATTTCTGTTCCTATCCCTTCTCTTCATTTTATTAAACTCGGTGGATAGCTGTAAACATTAACAGTAAAAACTGTCTTCCTGGTTGACTAACCAGGAAAAGGTGAACAGAAAACATAAATAAGTGGCACAAACCCCACCACACTTACACTGCAACTCCATTTGCCTAACACACACAGTAGAATGTGGTAAAAGTTAAAATACAGACTTTTATCATTAAAAGCTGAAAAATAATGACTTTCAAGTCTGTTGGTTTTTGTTGTTGTTCCCCTCCAAGTACATCAACATTCTTCAAGGTTTGTTTTTTTTCCTGCATGTTTTATTTTTCTAGTTATTGGTATGAAAAATTACCTCCTCCTTCAGTGCATGTTTCTTCTGCTCCAAACAGATTTCTTTAGCACGCATCAACTGCAAAGTCTCCTTAGAAACTGCATACTGAAGCTTTTCCATACGTTCCACTGCTGCTGCCCATGCTGCCTTACCAAATTTTTTCTGGTCTGCTCGCATTCGCTCATACAAAGCTAGAGAAGGGAAGAAAAAGCAGACAGCTTACCAGTATACGCTTCAGATCACTAGTGATTCTACTGTAGAGACTATGCACACATTTGTATCCAAAAACATACAAAGTTCTCTTAGCAGAGAGCAGTCATTCTACGGAGCATTAACCTTCATATCCAAGATGTAAGTATTCTTAGGATTTGTGTAAATATGCAATTGTTCATTTAATCATTATAATTCCAATTTTTGTTACCCACAGAGGAACCATTCTGAATACACAGTACGTGAACACTTGAACCACATATTCAGAACTCTTGACTTAATAAAAATATCTGGTTAATATTACCATGGAGCCTTAAACTACACTCCAAATTTCCCCTGCTTCTGAAAGCCCCAATCATCAGCTACTAAAGTCTCCAGTTTCTCTCGATAACTTTTACAGTGCAGTCATAAGTTTAACACAAATCTGCGGAGTGAAATAAGAATTACAAGTTAAATCAAAAATTTCAACTTGACCTCAAGTGCGATTCTGTAAGAATAGTGAATTAAATTTAAATAAGAACATCTATTTTTTTTACCTCAAAATGTAGGTTGCTTTACAAAACTAATTCAAATTGACTAAGCAAATTACAATCTGCCCTTAATATGCAGAGATGAATGAGAATCTTTTCAGTAAGAGAGTAGCAGTAGTCCCTTGCTTGATTCAGACCTTCTCTTCTTGAGCCCCAGACATTGTCTAGGCTGACACACATGAGACTTTCACCATTTTTAATATACAGAACAATCACATGATACTGTACACTTAGCTTTGCAAAGCAAAAGCCATGAGAGTCACAGAACCAAAGGGGTAGCATTCAGTCCCTAGGTGCTAGAAGATATCACCTGCTGTTGTTAGGTAATAAAAAATACCTTTTTTCCTCATGTTTTTCCTCTGTCATCTGTTAATATTTTGGTATGTAAGACCACCTTATGATCAGCAGGAGGCAAAAAAACCCCAAAACATAACAAAAAAGGCAAGAAATCTGTACACCAAAGGTCTATGGTTGTCAACAGTCTCCAGGCATTTAATTTCCCAGTGTTTTTCCCT
>NW_010517213.1:7577-13476 GCF_000687285.1 Phaethon lepturus
GACTGCTGTACATAAAAACAGCATGTAAACAAAACAAAAACTAAGTAACTGTAAATATACATTCTCTATCAACTAATGGGATATTTTACTTGCCTCTGTCATACTAGTAAAGGAACCAAACTGATTAAATACATTTAGAATTTGCTCCAGTTAAATTTATTCCAACATGCTTGAACTGGTTTAGTCACTTTTTCAAAATAAGGTGGAGTTTCATATTATCCTTAACTTGGGTTGTCACTGAAAGGAATCATTTTGCAGCAACTGCTTCTCTTGAGACAGATCTAGCAGTCATGCAGGGAGACAGGAAACCTACCCATCAAAAAAGATTTTCTTCCAGGGGTACAGCTCATTTATCTGGTTGCACAATCACTATCACCAAGGCAAAGAAACAACCAGGAACCCTCACTCAGGCAGGGAAAAGAGTGGGACAAACTCTGTCAGTGGTAGCCCACAGTCAAACTAAAAGAGGTGACGTGAAACCACATCCTCAGGTTTGTTTGCCCTAATAAACCGATTATGTAGGTTAAAATGGTACAAGGATGAGAGCACAGATTAATATGTAAGTCATATGACCTGGTTTAACTGCACCAACTCTTTAGTAAAGCTGCCACGTTCTTCAAGTATAGAAATGCCAAGGATGAAGATTTCTGAACAACAGAGCAGCTTTGTCCTGGTTTCAGCCAGGATAGAGCTGGTTTTTTTTCACAGAAGCTAGTGTGAGACTGTGTTTTGGATTTGGGATGAGAAACTGAAACCAGGACAAGCTTTCACTGAGTAGTTAAACTGAGTTGTTGATTAATATTTAGGGCTATGAAAAAAATTACTGAAAGGCAGGGGAGACAGGAAAAGGAAATTAATTGAAAAGTAATAAATACTTACTATGGTTGTCTGCCATATCCAGTATAGAAGATCGAATCCATCAGGGACTCTATGCTCCCTAAATCCTTTGCAAATGTACAGTGCAGCTAATACAATAAGATTGAGAAGGTGGTTGCGAAACTATATTTTAAAATTTCTATTCTGCCCGCTTCTGATGATGTTTTGAAAGGCTTATTTGTGAAAAATTCAAATAGACACAGAAGAAAAAACAAATGAGAATGACAACTGCATTTTCCTCACAGAGGACTGATAAAAAAAATAAATCAATCACACAGTACGATACAGAACATGGTAAACATTAAATAAATTTTTAAAGATTTGTTATTTGAAATAGCTACCTTTCTGTGCTTTAGCTGTTATTTCAAAGTATTTAACTGTAAGATCTTGAATAGAAAGCACAGCCATGTGGGCTTTTCTCTGCCAATCAGCATCTTCTTTTTGCAGATTCTCAATTCTTCTGGGGCCTAGGTAGTCATTCTCTACCGAGATCTGAAAATAAATCAGTCCATAATCAACAACAAAATTAATCGTTGCTATTTTGCCAACAGCATCCAGTTTCAGGGTGGCTAAGAAAGAAAAACATAAAGGAGAGAAAACTACCAGCAAATCACCATGGCTTCTATTCAACAGAAAAAACTCTTTGAAGTGCTCCTTTCTGTTGAAAAAGTGTATCCACGGTTTCGTTACTATTCTTACTGGAAGCACAACAAACTCAAATATAAATTTGATCTGCCAGTATCTTTTTGTTAAATATCTTATTATCTTCAGATAACAAGCATGCTTAAACCAGGCTTTCTTCCAGCCTGAAATATTCACCTGGGAGGTGATTGTCCCCCTCTACACTGGACTAGTGCGGTCCCACCTCAAGTACTGTGTGCAGTTTTGGGCATCTCAATATAAGGACATCACGCTAATAGAGTGTGTCCAGGGGAGGGCGACCAAGATAGTGAAAGGTCTCGAGGGCAAGACTTATGAGGAGCAGCTGAGGTCACTTGGCTTGCTCAGCTTGGAAAAGAGAAGGCTGAGAGGTGACCTCATCACAGTCTACAACTTCCTCAAGGGGGGCAGCGGAGGGGGAGGTGCTGATCTCCTCTCTCTGGTGACCAGCGATAGGACATGAGGAAATGGAATGAAGCTGCATCAGGGGAAGTTCAGATTGGACGTTAGGAAAAGGTTCTTCACTGAGAGGGTGGTCGGTCACTGGAACAGGCTCCCCAGGGATGTGATCATGTCACCAAGCCTGTCAAAGTTCAAGGAGCGTCTGGACGATGCTCTTAGTCATATGGTTTAGTTTTAGGTAGTCCTGCGAGGAGCAGGGAGTGGGACTCGATGATCCTTATGGGTCCCTTCCAACTTGAGATATTCTATCATTCTATGACTCCATTCTGAAGTAAATAAATGCTCTTTAGTCAGAACGAAGCTGGAAACAGGGGGATGTGCTAGGGCAGTGGGAAATAGTCATCAACATTTTCGTAGTTTTCCTTTGTTATAGATGACTTTTTAAAACATATTTTCCTAGTGACTGGGAGTTCAAATATCTTTTCATTGCTAAGACCAAAGCAATTTTATTCTGAAGAGACAACTATCTGAAGCCAGTAAAAGTTTTTGAGTTTCTTGTAATAATTAATAAAAAAACTATAGCTTTCCCAAAACTGAAAATTTTTTACATACTTTTAAAAAGTTAAGGTATTAAGTAGTCCCACTGCTGACAACAGATTATATATCTAATAATTAAATATTTAAGCCTGCTCCTGCAACACCATAGCCTTAATTTTGAATATTTTTCATTTATATCAGTCAAGACGACACCTCACTAGTATAAACAAAACCCCCCAAACCCAAAAGCGTTCATAATCTTCTACATCACCAAATTTTAACCTGAAGTTCTAACGCCTCGAATATTCATCTTCATTTCACAAAGCTTCAGCTGTTCAGGATCTACCTCTGCATATCCACTTAGCCCATCTCTTAGAGGGATGATTTTTAAAAATAAAAATATGTAATTGTTTCTATGTAATTGAAATATCATTGCCTTCTATGTAATTGTTCATTTCTTGAAAAAATGTTTAAAGTAGTTTAATAAGGTATTTTAACAAATTAATCATTAAAAATGATAAGTGAATAATAATTTTACTAGATAGGTTGTAACATGTAATTTGATGAAGCACATATGTACCATGATTTCCACAGGGAATGCTTATGAATGGACAGACAAGAATTTCCAGATAAATGTCAAACTGTATGTATGTACCAGTGAATGATGACTGGTGAAGTTAATGCTTTCCACTCTGAAACAGCAAGTTCCTTTAAGAAGCAGGATAAAAACAATACAGTTAAAAGTCTTCCTTTTCTATTCCTTGGTAAAGATGAGGTAATTTGATACTGGAATTGACATGGGATCACTGCGTAATGTGAGTAACATTCTTGTTAGCCATCATTTCTACGATAATAAGAAGCCTCAAAGTAACATTTCTTCATAAAGTTTGGCCTGCCAAAACATTATTCACACACAATGCAAGCTAGAGAGATGAAGGCACAATACAACTGTATCTTTGTTCCCTAGAGCAAGTATTTACAAGTAACAGAAAAGGGAAGCACCTTTTCATTAACTGCAATCCCAAGTATGTCATCCATACAGTCATTCATGCTGAGGGTATTCATATGGCAAGGCACAGAAAACCCAAGAAGCCTTTGCTTTAGCAATACCCATACAAGTATGCATATTTATGTGCGATCTTAAGCAGATGATCATGGTCCTGCAAAGCTTTAGAAACTGGGGAAACAAGGAAGAAGATGAAGCTGTAAATGTTTATGAGGATGGACCAGTTCAAGGTGGTACAGTTACTGATGAGTACCTTCTTTTTCCCTTTATGCATCTGTTCATATACACATTCACATTTAAAAGACACCGAGCAGCATACTCCAGAAATGACTACTGTCTGGAAGGAGGTCCCCAAGTAGTTTCATGAACAAGAACAGACCAACATCATGCCTTGAGGCTGCAGCAATAGTGGCATGCTTAACAAAAGCCTGAACGGAGCCCCAGAAAGATACACCGGACAGAAGCATTTCCCTAGTGCTGCTTGAGCTGACCTGCCCTGATGCTTAGCAGTCTTATAGCCCATACCTACACAGCTTGTTATCTAGCAAGACAGTCAAACTCTTAGAATTATTGACCATGAACATGAATAGGTGAGCATTCTTCTTGAAGTGTCTTGTAGTACAAGAAAAAGACCAAAGCACATCTAATGTTCATGATATGCAAAGACAATACAGAGGGACACTTTGGCCTTTGCATTCTGCAGCTTGGATAAGGCACATACACAATGTTAACTTCCTGACTCCGAAGCCATGAAATGATGAATGAAGGAGCAGGGTCTCATTGTTTCAAAGGGAACATTCATTCAACAGGTGAAGACAGAATCTAAGTAACAGTGGGGAACAGTCTTTGACAGATGAAAAACCCCAGCTGCTTCCTTAAGAAAAGTGGCTAGGTAGGAGCTGAGGATGAACCTTAAACTGAAAAGCTTGTTTCCTTCACATCTGACAAGTAGCCTAGGTTAACAGGAAAAGAACCTGGACCATTTGACTATAAAGAAATGCTAAGTTTAGTCCTTACTGCTATTGTTTAGGATATCTATGACCAGAGACCAGAGTACACTGCTTGTCCCAACAACCATTTAACAGATATGCCAGCCAGAGGCAACTGAGGTTCAAGGTGACAAATTCAGAATGAGAAAGTTCAAGAATAAGGGACAAGAGTCCTAGAAATCAAGAGCTGCAAATCTTCAGAAGATCCAGGCTCCTGGGCTGATTCCTGGAGTAAGAGTCCTCAGCCACACAGATCTCTCTCACTCTCTGGATAGTCTACATAAGTTCAGGATAACACACTGTGGCCACTTCCTGCCAGCAGAAGACATCTCAGACCACTCATGGGGCAGTAGGAGTCAAATGAATTAAACAAAATTCAGGGAAGTTAACTGTTTATCAGCGTGCCAAAAGTTTGGCATTGTGTATTATAAATATAAATAGTCTTACCTAGAGCAGCCAGAAATATTCTCATGCACAGGGAAGGAAATCAATCAAGTTACCTTAATATTTTACTTCATGAGAGGATCTAATTTTGTGTAAAGCAGACTGTCAGAAGGAGACTCCACAAAGATATTCAATGAACACACTGCATTGTGTCCTTAAAGGCAGGTCCTTGCTTCCCATCTTTGTTTCTATTAGGTCAATGACTTTCCGAGTGGCAGCAAACCACTTCAGTACCTTGGAAGTTGCAAAACACTCAGAAAGTCATTGACCCAATAGAATAGAAGTTGCAACTTCCAAGGTACCAAAGTGGTATTCCTGACCAAGCTCAAGGCTTCCTTTTCTGGGCTTGCCTGATGTACACACTCTGTGACCTCTGAGAGCCTCCCCATTGACCTGAAGATGCTCCAGTGCTCCCCAGGGGAAAAGCAAACTCTTCCCATCCAGCCAGTGCATTCCACCTGATTCAATTTCTCCATCAAAAAGTGTAACAAAGAAAAACTGAGTTATTAAAAAACCCCAACAAAACAAAACACCAAAACCCAGTGTAAAATAAAATACTGCTAGCAACCTTTCCAAAGATAATTAATGTCATTCTTTATAATCTAAGCTCAATAACTGTGATAAAATAAAAGACAGAGGGCATGCAAACAGCCACTTTTGGCCATGCATCTGGCACACTCTGGGGAAACATTTTGGAAAAACCCCCCAGAAAAAACAGCCATACTGTGAATGTAAATACTGACAATTACCAATAGAGAGAAGAATTATCAGCTTTCAAGCGCAACCTACCTAGAAAATTATTATAATCTCTCAGTCATTAATGAAATTTATGCATGTCATCCTTACAGGGCAGAACAGACAATCACCAGAGAAAAACAAGAGATGAACAACTGAGACACAGTGGTAAAATATACATGGTCCCCCTTGCCAAATGGCTAGCTGAGCATTTGTGGTGGTGCACTCCCCCCCGCCCCCCCACTTCGCC
>NW_010517214.1:0-2015 GCF_000687285.1 Phaethon lepturus
GCCACCTCGGTGCTCAGCAGAGCACCTCCACGCCGCGGCGGCACCCCCCAGCCTGCCAGCCCACCCAAAAGGCGACCTCGTCCTCTCTCGCTCCACTCGGGGATCACCTTCGGCACGGGGGAAATCTGGGAGATGCGTACACCTATTTTTTACAATCTGGCTGACATAATCTTTTTTCTTCTTATTTTGCAGTAAGCCCATTTGGAATCAAATATGAAGGGATGATGCCTTTTGCAGGCCACGCTATTAATCCATTTAAAATAAAACATTGCATTTAAATTCTAAAAAGTGGTATTTAAGGACTACAAATATCATAAGCACGGCGAAGCAGTGAATTGCTGGAAATCACCATTTAATCAGCAGCAACCAGAATGTGCCAAAATGGGTCAGAGCAGCTTTAGAGAAAGCGGCATCTTTGGGAAGGCTGAAGAGAAATCTCCTGCGCACCAGTTTACCTAGGTAATTTAATTCGGTGACTTCTTCATTTATAATTGAAAAAGCAGAGGAGCAGAGTTTGCATCTGCCTGCCAGTCGGCAAACGGGAGGACGGACACAGGGCTCTGAAACAGGCTGGATAATTAGTCGTACAATCTCTCATGTAAAATAATTTACAATTCAAAATATGATTCCCTAAAGCTGCTTTTGTACGTATTGGGTACGTTTAGGGTAGTTTTGTTTAACGAAAGCTAATAAATATCTTTTAAATTAAAATGCACAAAAGCAGAATGTGGTTTCTGGCCATATGCTCCTCGACTCAAGTCGTAAGCGAAAAGTATGTGATAAGTAGGAAATGTATCAGTCAACATCTCCTAACGGGATAAAGTGTCAAAAATTAGGAGTCCAAGCAGATGTATAACTGACCCGAGAAATCCATGTTTATAGAAAGGGCTACACTATATTGGGAAAAAACCCCAACATTTTAACAGCTACTGCAAAACAAAAAAATAACTAAGAACCATAAAAAAGTTAAATGAGATTTTGGAAGATTTAAGCTTTCTGCCTGATCACTTAAATGATGATTAAAAACAATTATTCAAATCACTTGGATTTGCATCCACGTATGCCACGCTCAGATCTGCTCCCACGGGCGTGATGCCCGGGACGGGGGTGCCAGGATCCCCCCATCCGCCACCGCCAGAGCCCTCCCCAGGGGGGAAAAGGTTTTAAATCCACTTATTTATTCGTACACAGCTACTCCCGCCCCCATGATTTGCCTCCGAACTTCATCCCGGCTCTGCCCTGGGGAGATGCCTCTAACTCTGCCCGGGGTTTGCAGGAGGAGCAGAAGCCGCTCGCCCCAGCTCCTCTCCCAGAGCAGGGAAAGTCAGCTTTACTCTCCAGATGCTTTGTAAAAGGGCTGAGTTTTTTGTTTTACCTGAGGAAAAAAATAAAAAAAACACCCAAACCCACAACCTACTTTCCACGAAGGCCTTCCCAAAGACAGCTGAATAATTTTCAGTGAAACACAAAACACACGTACAGTTTAGAAACAAGCCAGCAGCACCCAGCGTGGAAAATTTCACCCCAAATAATTAAAATTTGGCAACAGGAGAAGCAACTGAAAACAGGTCTCACAAAGGAATGTGCCATAAAAATAACTGCAGGCCTGCCTACCTGCGCTGTCTGTTATTATTAACTTCAGAGCAACAGAAAATGCAGGAAGTGCTTTTTTTTTTAAACAAAGGGCAAGACATTGGCAGTTTTCTATTTAATTTTCATTAAATAGTTCATTAAAAACCAAAAAAAAAAAAAAAAAAAGCCCCGCATCACACCGAAACATCTGCAGAGCACAAGGACCCATACATACACCCGTGCCCCCTTTTTTTTTTGGATCTTTGCTTCCTCCTGCCAATAGAGGGAATGCTAAGGAAACCCAAGGCTTTTGCATGGCACCGCAGTCGCCTGTGTCACCCCCATGTTCTCCTTCTCACCCCCGCCAAGCTCAGCGACGTCCCCCAAAGTCTACAAAGAGCAGGGAGCACCGCGGAGCCGGTGGGTGAGCTGAGCAGGACCCA
>NW_010517214.1:2135-14555 GCF_000687285.1 Phaethon lepturus
AAAGGGATGAATTTTCCACCAGGGAACAAATTAACTTCCTTGGGCCGGAGGAATGTGCTGCCTATTTCCTCAGCTGCAGCTTCCCCTCAAGAAACAACCAAAATAATAATAATAATAAAAAATATATATCTGAAGGAGGAAATCTGAACTCTACCCAAGGCAGCTTCGCCGGTCCCACGGCAGAGCCGAGCCCCGGGAGCGAGGGTCCCGCATCCCCCCATGCCCATCGCGGGGTCTGCAAACAGACCTGTGTTGTGTCGGCAACACTGCCGAGACACGGGTTGGGGATGCTGGGGGCAGCTTTAAAAAACAGTAGTGTCAAAATTATTCGTGAGCATCCAGGGGAATTCCACCCTTTTACTCAGCTGCTGCCTTGCTGCGAGAAAAAGCGGCGCGCAGACGGGCTGAGGTCACTGCAGCAAGCGGGAAAACCCAACAGCAAAAAAAAAAACCTGAGATTTTTGAACCCTCTGAGATGACAGTAGCGGGAGTGTTTTCTACTTGAGGTCATCAGAAGAAAAAGGCAGCGACTCCCATCTCGGCCGCAGAAGCGTGTGCGGCTCCTGCCAAGCCAGGGACGAGCTTTCCAGCAGGCGAGAAGGATGACAGCGGCACTGACGATACCAAACCTGCTGGGGACACGCGCAGGTGACGCTCAGCACCTCCACTGCCGGAGCATGGGGACACCCGCGATGCGGTGGTACCAAAAGCCCGCGGACCACCCATCAGTGTGAAGACCCGTGATCTCGTTTGGGCTCTAACGCGGCGTACAGAAGGTCTCCAGTGTGAGAGGAAGGTGCTCCTTACTCCCAGGCATAGGCATTATTTAAACCCAGCTTTAGAAAGACTTATTTTAATGTTGAGATTTCCCAGTTTCACTCATGGGAAGGTGCTGAGGTGACTGTGACCTGCAGGGGCACGACCCGTCCCCAGCACCCCCGTGGTGGAGAGATAGAGCACCCCGATGCGCGGCACCCGGGGACACGGGGAGCCCGTCCTTTCCCACTAAAGCCCCGTGTCTGGGGCGCCTTTGAGCAGATTCAGGTTTGCTGAGCGTCCACCACATTTACACACGCAAACAAACGCCTGCTGCAGACGGCTGCTCAGCCTAAAAAGAAATCAGAGCGGTTTCTAGATAGGAAAACAGCATCACCCAGGCTTGGCCAGGGCCCTGGCCACGTCCCCTTCTTGCTGGTGGCCAACCTCCCAAAGCAGACGCGTGTCAAGGAAGACCTTCAGCCAGCGAACACCGTCACCGAGGGCAATGGTACTGCAGGACCACAGTGCTCCGTCAAGGACACCCAGGACCTTCCACCGCGGGACGGCACCACAGCTGCGGAGGCGACGCTCCCGCGGCCGAGCCGTCCGTGCCAGGTGAAGCCAGGCGTCTCCTCCAGTCCCAGCCGGGGCGGTGCGGAGTCACCCCCCTCTCCCAGTGCCCGTCCCCGCGGTACTGGGGATAATGAACAGCTGACAATAGTTCTCACCACTCGCCTTCCCGCAGGTCCCCAGTCGCTGCGAAGCCGCTAGGTGCCTCCCAAATACTAATTAGTAACAAACACTAATGATGAAACCAGGAGGCTGATCAGGCCAACGCAAAGGTCAGGCACGAGCATGGGATCTCGCTGGAAAGGCCGAGACGGGAATGATCCCCTCTGCTCTTGTAGTTTCACTTCTGACTTCACCCGGGGGCCCTCTCTATGCTGATTTCAATTCTCTTTGTATTGGCAGGAGAATTATTTTTCTTTTAACTCCCCCCCTTTTTTTTTTTTAAGGATTTTTTTTTTGCTTGGTCTTGCAAACGGTGGGACTGGGTTTGCTCAAACTTCTCCCCAAACTCTTATCTGGGGCAGAGAAAGTTGCAGCACAGAGACAAAAATTGTAAGAAGGCAAATAATAACAATAATAATAATTTTTAAAAATTGTGATTAAAGTCTAGAAATTATTCAGTTTCATTGTATTTACTTCTTGCCTACTGTTTATTGTCTTCCCATTTTATAATCTTAATTTAATAACGTGGGTGTGTTGCCTGCAGCCACCCAATTTCTGAGCTCAGTAACTCATAATTACAAGTCCTTCTAAAAAGTTTCAAACTGAAAAAGTCGAATTGCTGCTGGAAGAGGCAGATGCGGGGTTTTGCTAACCAGGAGAGCTGTGCAAACAGCAAAACCAGTGAGGCAGTGAAAAACCCCATCCCAATCACCACCAGCCTGGGCAGGTGCTGAACCACACCAGCGCTTTTCTCTCTTGAAATGGGAAAAAATCGCCCCTGGAGGACCCCAGATTTTCACGTCACCTCCCATTTGCTTTGGCTCCCGATACTTCAGATAGTCGCAGACATGTTTAAGGGCTGTAAGCAGTTGCCGTTGAGTCAAGGGAATATTCATACGAGCGATTTTATGAACTTGCTGAAAGTACTGGCAGAATCTGTGCTTTGAATTTCAATTCTTCTCCCTGGCAGCCCAGGGAAATTCAAGTAGCACATGCTAGCAGAAGTAGACCGAAGAAAGGGAACATTAAGTAAATTTGAACCTAAAACTACAAATGTTCAAACAAGTATTAAAAAGCTTCAACCTGATGTATCTTCTTTTTTTTTCCAAGACAGTCATGAAATTAAAATTATGCATTAAATCAATGCAGCAAATTGGTCTGGATTTAAAGAGTTACTCCTTGATTATAAGCAACTGAAAAGTAATCAAAATATTTTTTCCATCTCCTGTTGCTCAGTGCTCTCCTTACTCCATTCTTTACGAGAAAAATAATCAAATTGAGGGTGAAGAGGAGAAAAGGCATTACTGATTACTTCTGAACTCTCATGTTATAAAAGCTGGAAAATAAGAGTGACCAGGCAAAACAACAGAATTATCTGCATCAAACAGTTGTTTACAGATGGTATGAGTTTCCCAGCAAAAGAAACAGCTGGAAATATTTTTAAAGAATAAATGTATATGGAATGAAACCTTGGGGGGGAAGGAGGGGATTATTATTTTTTACTTGGGGAAAAAAAAGGGGGGAGAAGGAGCCATGCGATAGCTTTTCAGAATTCCACCCATTTTTCCAGGTTTCCAATTTCACAGGAAACTCTCAGGAAATCAATTTTTACAAAATCCTGTTACAGGCACTTTTCCAAGTTGATAAAACAAACAATATCTAACGAGCTATGAGTGCACATGGAAAAAAAGAAAAAGAAAAATTAAAATAGGACTTATTTATACACGGAATCCCCCACATTTTACTACAGAAGTGCCGTTAAACCCCTCTCGTTCAGGAGCTTGAGAGCAGGCACGTCTCCTGGCTTTGCTGCGTCTGATGGGGCTGCGACAGCTTCCCACCGCACCAGTCACCCCCGCGGCAGGAGCCAGCGGGAACCATCCACCTGCAGCGGTCCAGCCCTTCCCGCTGGAGACCGAGAGGAAAGACCTGGAAGCGGAGCCGAAGACGAACCACCTCGCGAGCAGAGCATGTGCATGTGCATGGGCTCTCACCGCAGCTCAGCTGATGGGAGGCGACCTGAGAAACCATTTTAACTCCAGTGCATGTGGAAGAACTTGGCAGAAGTTGACCGGGAACCGTTTAATCTACCACAAAAGAAGCCTCCGTGCAATCCCAGCGAGAGCAGGGGTTTGCAGTGGTTGGAGATGCGCAGCAGGGAGCACAGACTCCCGGGCAGTCGCGGCGTGGAGGTGGTGGTCATAGAGCTCAGCATGGTTTGGCCAAAGAAGACCAGCCAGGAGACACCCCAAGCTCTCAGACAGCAGGATGTCCAAATCCCAGTGCACTTGCAGGTGCAACACTGCAACACGGGCACTGCGTGGGAGCATCTCCTACCATGCGCTCCCGATGCACGGTCAAGCAGGTCAGGTAGCTGACAGCAAGATGGCCCATCAGGTATGGGCCCACCTGTATCATGAGCTGTTGTAGATGCTCAAATCCTGCTCTCCAAGCATTAAAAATAATGCTGGGAAAGAGAGAGACAAGCCTGTATCTAGAGTAAAAACCATCTTTGAACTGGGTACCCCCCAACCTGCCCATGAAACTTCCCCAGTGTGAGGAGGACAGACTCACATGGATCATCCTACTGGTCCATCACAAGAGCCTGTGACCTCCAAAAAGCCCCAACCCAAGACACTAGGAAAAATTACAAACAAAACCAAAGCCAACCCATGTCAGGAACACCTTCTGAGGACTGCTCGCACTGGTGGGACATCCACTGGCTGCAGCGTCGTGGATCTCAGAGCCAAGAAGGAGCCCTGTGATGAAGCACTTCTTGGAAGAAGCTTTCATAAGACTAAAACTTTGCCCTTTAAATCTGCAGAGGCTGTGAAGCATGTCTCAGAGGAGCAGCTCCAGCTCATGGTTAAGTCTTCTGTGTTTCAGTGGGAGTAATGTGATCCCTGGCCAGAACTGTACATTTTGGAGTTGTTTTTACCTCTTTTCTTTTTTTTTTTTTTAATTTCTGAGAACACTTTGGGTCCCTCCATAATTAGCAGCACTGCACAGATGCAACATACTGACAATGCTCAGCTTAAATATGAGGTACATAATGAAAAATCAAACATTTATCAAACACATGATCATCCAAGTTAGTATCTAGAATTAAAAAAACGCGTAATTTGATAAATATCGCAGTGAGGTGGTGTTAGGAACAGGACCGTGAAGAGGTCCAGCGTTGACCAAGGGTCCCCTGCAAGGCTGGCACCCGAGACTACATGACACCCTTTCCCAGTGCTAGCGGGGAAGGCCGTCCATTTGCAAAATAGAAATTTTATCCTTATAAACAAGATCCCTTGTAGCATTTGACATGGGCTAAGAGGCTGAAACTAAACAAACATTTACTGTTGAGAGGTTAACTACAGGATGTCACCTTCTACCCCAGTTTTGTATGTATGTATGGCTTTTTTTAATAGCATGAAATGGTGCTAATTTTACTTTGGAAAGGGAAAAAAAAAGTCAAACCACATTGATCTAAAAGTAAGAACGGGGGAAGGCGCACAAAGCTGGATGATTTTTTCAAACTTAAAAAAGAGCAGTAATTACAGAGGGAAAAATTCAGAAAGAGTTTAGTCTGCCTGGCTCCCTCAAAAATGAAAAAAAAAGGGGGGGCCAAGAAAAAAATAGTAAAAAGAGAAAAGAGGAAAAAAAGAGAAAAGAGAAGGAAGGGGGGAAATGAAGGAAGTTGGAGAAAAAACAGGCTTACAGTAGAAATCTTAGAAATTCTGCTTGCAAAATAACTCCCATAAGCCAACCACAAATCCTATAAATATCACCAGATCGACTCCCTGAGCAGATATAAATCAACAAATAAACAAACAAACCTCGAAGATTTAAAAAAAAAAAGGAAAAAGAAACAAAAAGACCCAAAAACCCCAGCAAAGCCTAGCTGCTCTCAGCAAGGATGGTTGGGTTTGCCAGCTTCCCAAGAGTGATGGCAATTTGGAGAATAAGGCAAGAAGAAAAACAGCTTTTACTGGGTACATTTAAACCTGTTAAGGCTGTGGCAGCGACCCAGCTGAGACACCACGCCTCTCCTCAAGAGGACCCAAATATTGCCCAAGCGCAGAGGGGATGGTGACCCCGCAGCCCTCACCCAGCAGTCCTCAAACCGGACACGGCCCTGGGTGGCACGGGCTGTCACCCCAAAGCATCAGCCTTCGCTTTTCTCACTCCCAAATCGACATCTCCGAGCAATCGGTTGGGCTAAAGAAACTGTTTTTCAAGCAGTTTGCAAGGGACAAGCAGCACCCGGACCCGACCTGTGTGACCTTCAATTCTCTATAGTTCACGGAGCTGAAAAAAATGAGGGCATAGAGCTGCAGGGACATTATTTTCAGCCAAAAGTGTAGCTATAGTGAGACCGAGCATTGCATGGATTAGTGTCATTTTCGCTGAACCGTTCATACAATAGAATACGACACTCATTTTCAAAAAGTGGAAGTGACACAGTCTGACATTTAAAATTTTCTGATTCATACAAGCAAAATACATCCTATTTATTTTCTAAAGCAAGAGCTGTAAGATGTGCTCAAAATCCAAACGAAGCAATTGGGAGCCCTAGATTCTGTTCAACTTGAAACTATGCAACCCAAGAAGATATTCTTTATTTTCTGGTCAGCAACAAAAATTAAAATCAATGTATTTTTCTTTTGGTTCAGTCTGAAAAGGGATTTTTCAATTTGTCTGAGCTTCAAGAAAACCCCCAAAAAATCTATTATTTGCAAAGCCCTGCTGCCAGACAGATTTGTCGGAGTAGTGCGGAAGAACCGCCACCGCGATGTGAAAAAGGTACAAATGTTCTTACAGGATCCATTTTGGGGCTGAATTTTGCAGGTGCCATCGTTAGTCCTCTGCCTCCCTGCAGGCCAGCAGCTGCTGCACAGTCCTGCGAAAGGAAAGCCAGCCGGTGCGATTGCCTCCCCAAAATTCAGCCGCAGCCCTAGGTCAGGTCTAAGAACTAGAGGGAAACCCCCGAGCCCAAGCCCAACGCTTGGGCCCAATTCCCAAATGGCGTTGGGGTCTCTCTGCAGCACAGGCTGCTGCTGCCAGAGCCGGGCAGGGCTGGTCCTGCCTCCCAGTCGAGAAAGGAGCAGTGAACCCACTGAAAGGGATCTGTGGTCCTTTGCCTGAAAAGAAATGTCAGGCTGAGGGTAGTTTCCTCCTCCAGATGTGTCACCAGAAATCCTCCAACCGCCAGCCTGCGCCAGGCCCCCGTCAGTACCCACTGCAGAAGCTGCTGGGCTGGGAGAAGCTCACGGGTGCCGGCTTCCACAAGCTCTTCCATTAAAAAAGAAAGCACGGTGCTCACCTACACTTCATGCTTGTGGCAGCCCCACAGACAATTACTCGCCTTGGGTGCACTGTTTTCCACTCAGATCGTACATAACCTCAGCAGCAGCCGTGGGTATTTTCTATATGAACTGTTCTGGACCCAGGGAACATCGTATACCACAAGTTCTGGGACTGGGATCAAGCACATCATCTCCAGGAAGCTCTTCTACGGAACATCTGGAAAATTTCTTCAGCCCAAGAATTGTTTTCTGCACAAAACACTCCAAGTGTGGGATTAAAAGTGTGGGAAGCTGTGACAATTCAGGGCACCTGTTTAAAGCCCAGTGAATACTGGGGACTGTCCTTGAATCCCCCAAACTCCATCCTGGGTGAGGGGCCTCCACTTCGACGCACTTTGTCTCCACACTGTCCTAAACACAAAAGCGGACACAGGACGTTCCTGAGTCTAGGAGAAAGGTGGCTGGAGAGAGACAGGCACACGAGGGACGCACACCCCCAGGCATGGACAGGACAGGGCGTGCAGAGCCTTTCAGAGAGCTTCACCATTACAAATACTCAAAAGCGTCTTCACTCCAGCCTTCTCCTGCTTTGTCGAGCTGGCAGCTTAACTGGGGCATCTCCAGTTCTTCAAAAATGCCGTACATCTCCTCATCCATTGCAATGCATCCCTGAAGGGGCGAGCAGACACCCCAGGCTGGAGCTATGGACAACATCTGCTGAAGCTACAGCAGGTCAGAGATCTGCTCTGGGCCGGCAGACACCTGGCAATAAGCCATGACACCGTACTTTCCGTGAAGAGGAGAGGAACAAATAACCCATACCCAGGCTCAGGAAAAAAGCGAGATCAAATTGCTCCAGCGTCTTAGGGCACACGCTCGAGACATCCCATAAGTGTCCCACGGACAAGCTGAACGCCTGCTGGGATGGTGACCGAACTGGGATCACAGATAACCTGGGATGTTACACTGAAAATAGTCCCTCCTCTCACATCAGCGAGTCACGCGAGAGATGTTATTCAAAGCAGAGGAACACACATCCTTCTATCCAATTCCTTCACTCCTTTATCTAGAATTCACTTTAAAGACAGAAGACCAATATCCAGCTAATTACACTGTATTGCTTTGCCAACCCCAAAAAAACCTACCTCAGGGACACCACCTCCCTACACACTAGGAATGATAGAGACAACTTTTAATTCCTACCTTGGTGGTTTCAAACAAGACCACCGTAGCAAAAATGGAAAGTTCTTATTAACTAATGGTTATTGGTGTAAAGAAAACTGAACTGTAAGCCGCCTCCTCCTTTGAGCTAACAAAAGCTTCAGTCCATGAAGCCACAGCTCCAAGAGATGCTCACTGCACTCCTGGTGGGCAGTGTCTGCAGAGAAGCCAGAGTAGGTTGTCCATGGGAGTATCTGTTGATATAACCCACAACACTTCCTCCAGTGACTGGTGAACATGTGCGAAAGCTTCTTGCAGGTCTAACCACAGCTCCTGAAGCAGTTGTTGTCCTGTATTTCCCTGTCTAAGGTCCCGGCCCCCAGAAGCCTAGGTGCGTACACGTCATGGCCAATGTGAGCAGATATGCAACACAACCATGCTGCCATGCACGTGGCTCTGCCCAAGGATCCCAGCTGCTTCAGCTCAGGTTATCCCTTTCTGTTAAAAAAGATACATATTAACTGTCATATGTCCACCTGAAGGACCCAGAAAGATGATCAAGCTGGTGCTCCTCACTAGATCTAGATGATTACTGCTGCTCACACACAGGAACCTTGCAGCTCTGAGATGCTTGTCCCAGGACCCACAAACATGGGCCAAACTGCTTGACCAGCACCTCCATTGGGAGCGGGCAAAGGAGAGTGAAGATGAACCCACGCTTCTGCAAAGGACAGCAGCGTCTACAGTTACTGTGTACTGCAACACCAGCCTTTCAGAGCCACCAGCCAGCCTCAGAAAGCCAGGCTCCCGCCAAGTCCTTGGATTCCCCAGCAAGATCTGAGATGCCAAAGCAGCTTCCTGGCTCTGAGCTCGGAGCGTCTTCATAAAACTTTGTGCCTCGCAAACAGATTTTTGCGGACGTTGTGTGCTCTGCAGAAAACCACGTAGTTATTCTGCTTGCCACCACGAGGGCACAGCTACCCTTCGGGTCTGCCTCTGCACAGGCAGCAAAGAGCTCCTCTCCATCGGCACAGACTCGCCACGGCAGTTCTCCATCAACGTGCCTCTGCAGCGCCCTGTTTTCTGCTCATACACATGGTAAGGCGGCAGCTTGCAGACTCAGTGTATTGGTCTCTGGTGACTAATTGCCTAGGTAATAAAAAAAAGACAAACCTACCACACCACAGCTATGCAGCCACTATATTGCAGTATGAAGTGGACATGCTCTCAGGTCTCCTGGGATTCCCCGAAATTTGCAGCTGGGAGAGGGTTCAGAAAAAGGACATTCAGAAGGTAAAACCCCACGTTGCCTGTAAGGCTTTTAAATGTGACCCCCAGGCTTCCCTGCAGCCACTAATGGGCAAGCACCATACTTTGCACAAATTATCGCAAGTATCAAAAATATCTTTACAACAGAGCTTTTATTTCCATATATTTGAAGCTGCTTTCCCCTTTTGTTTCTTCTCTAAACCGGTTAAAATGAGCATTAAGGGATATAATTATGTTGTTAGCTTAATTGCCTACTTAAAGCAGAATCTACAGGGGTTTAATGCAAGATTTGAAAAGGGGAGAAAAAAAGGAAATTGGGATATTAATGGATACAATTTTAAAAACGAACCTCTTCTGGGGAGAAGTGAGTTTGGGGCATGGGACAGAGTGTGCAGGGGGAGGTGGAATTGGCCCCCATCGGTTCCTGTCACAAGGTTTTGTCAAAATGCAAATTGTTGGCCCATTCCTTCTCCAGCAGTCTAATTTTGGAGAATTTGACCTAATTAATCAGTAACCACCACACAAAAAAAAGTATCCCTCCTTCAGTTTGAAACCTTAATGCTATTATTGGTGTGACACACTTAAGCTCAGGATCGGGGCTGTTATCTGGTACGCACCTGATGCTGCAAAGGACCAGTCCGGCTGGGAAAACTCTTGCTCCCAAATCACCCAACGGACAAACAACCATTTTCCATAGACAGAGGAGCACAAACAGGACAAGGGCAGAAAAAATTTGGTACCCCAGCCCTGATAGCTGCTGTCTAAAAAGAAGTCACCAGTGTCAATATGGAAAGGCAGAAGGGTGCTCATGGCCCTTACAAGCCAACCCATCCTCTCTCTACGCACGTTCATGCACGAGCCATCTTTCATCTATTTAGAAACACTAAACTGCATCTTCAAAGCTTTCTGTGTTTACACCGCCTCATTTAACTGATTTTATGCCAGACCCAGAAAAAGCACAGGGCAAAGCCTACTGATGAGCAGAGCAGAGCGCAATGCTTTCGGAGGCTGGAGAGTCAGCCACACGTTGCCGATGGTCCCACCAGTTCCCTGGTGTCGCTAACGGCATCGCACGGCTCCGAATGGGGAGTGACTTTTAAGAGATCAGCAAAAACTGGGTTTTTTTTTCTTCATTCATGGTCCTAAATGCCTCTAATTTCTCTTCCTGTGGAGAATTGCCATGGCTGGTATGGTCTCTGCTGTCTCAGCAACTGAGATGCTGCTTCTTGAGAACTTTTGGGCTCCTCTAACTAAACCCTATAGATGTAGCTTCTCCAGCACCAGGGTTTGTCAGACCTAGAATTAAGCTCAGCACTTCCCCATGCCACTTTCCCTTCCCCAGCTCGACTCCTTTAAATAAAAGTATGGCTCTAACCAGAGCTGAATCCCCCACTCTGAGCCTCCAGTTTGACTCAGAAACCCAGTTTCTGCAAGTTTTTTATGACCTTCCCCTATGCAGCATTCACCATAGAGCTGGGGCACACAGGGGACACAAAATTTGGGGGAAAACCCCACCACCACCTTTACGAGGTTTCACTGCCCGTATGACCCAGCAGGGGACAAGGCTCATGAAAATGCAATGAATACATGTGGGAAACACCGTTCTGCTCCTGCAGAGATGGAGCAGATCTTCATCCACAGCATTTGCGCAGAAATACATGCTGAGCAAAACTGAGCACCACCATTTGTTTTACTAGAAAGAAAAGAGAAAATGGTGATTGCAAAAGAGATGCTTTCCACCCAAATCGAGCGCCCTCCAAGGGTCCGCTCCCTTGCCTAGGCTGTCCTTCCTAAAAACTTATTTAAATAAAACTTTTTATTATATATATTTATTATATTATTCAAATTTTCAATACTCAACATCTTACTGCAAATATTATTATATTTGAAATCTTTAAGAAAACTATTTTATGACATAAGTAGCTGTTCCCCACAGCCTTTTGCAGAACTCACTGAGAGACCATTGCTGAGATTTTGGAGATGGACGGTGTTTCATGTGGCTGCGCAAGGGAACACTGACACTCCTGGATGAATTATTGGTGTGCTCAAAAAAATCACAGAATTAATGTATTTCAGTATCTCCTTGGGAACACAGAGGAAACGTGCATTGTTACGAAGTTCAGTATTATTAGGAGGAATATGTATAGCACAAAGTAAGGACTTCAGAGAAGAAGCCACCTTGGATCGTTTCATTAATATACTAAGTACTTCCTATACTGACATAAGTGGATTTCAAACAACCTGAGCTCAACATAATTAGATGGTTTAATAAAGAACCAGAATTAAGACATTAGGCTGAAAGTAAAAATGTGAAAGAATCTGGAAATTAGCAGGCAAAGTGAGAGAAAGTAAACAAGGGGATGCGTCAAGGTTTGAGACCACCTGAGGAATGTGAACATGCACAAGCCTATGGGACCTGACGAGATGCATCCCAGAGTCCTGAGGGAATTGGCTGATGCAGTTGCCAAGTCCCTCTCCATGACATTTGGAAAGTCCTGGCAGTCAGGTGAGGACCCTGGAGACTGGAAAAAGGGAAACACTGCATCCATTTTTAAAAGAGGTAGCAAGGAGGACCCTGGGAACCACCAACCTGTCAGCCTCACCTCTGTGCCTGGGAAGATCATGGAGCAGATCCTCCTAGAAGCTCTGCTAAGGCACATGGAGGGCAGGGAGGTGAATCGAGAGAGCCAGCATGGCCTCACCACGGGCAAGTCCTGCCTGACCAACCTAATGGCCTTCTATGATGGGGTGACCACATCAGTGGACAAGGGAAGAGCTACCAATGTCGTCTATCTGGACTTCTGTAAGGCCTCTGACACCATCCTCCACAACATCCTTCTCTCTAAAATTAGAGAGAGATGGATATGGTGGGTGGACTGTTGGGTGGATGAGGAATTGAATTGGTTGGCTGGTCGCATCCAGAGGGTAGTGGTCAATGGCTCAATGTCCAGACGGAGATAGGTGATGATGAGCGGTGTCCCTCAGGGGTCCATATTGGGACCAGTACTCTTTAATGTGTTCATCAATGACATAGTCAGTGGGATCTAGTGCACCCTCAGCAAGTTGGCAGATGACACCGAGCTGAGTGGTGCAGTTGACACGCCTGAGGGACAGGATGCCATCCAGAGGGACCTGGACAAGCTCGAGGAACGGGCCCATGTGAACCTCATGAGGTTCAACAAGGCCAAGTGCAGGGTCCTGCCCC
>NW_010517214.1:14851-15133 GCF_000687285.1 Phaethon lepturus
CTGGGAGGACAGGCTGGGAGAACGGGGGGGGCTCAGCCTGGAGCAGAGAAGGCTCCGGGGAGACCTTACTGCAGCTGCCAGGGCTGAGAGGGGCTTAGAAGACAGATGGGGACAAATTTTTTAGCATGGCCTGTAGCGATGGGACAAGGGGTAACGGTTTTAAAACAAAAGAGGGCAGATTTAGCCTAGATCCAAGGAAGAAATTTTTGACACTGAGGGTGGTGAAACCCCAGCCCAGGTTGCCCAGAGAGGTGGTCGATGCCCCATCCCTGGTAATATCCC
>NW_010517214.1:15180-16010 GCF_000687285.1 Phaethon lepturus
AGCAACCTGGTCTAGTTGAAGATGTCCCTGCTCACTGCAGGGGGTTGGACTAGATGGCCTGTAAAGGTCCCTTCCAGCCCAAACTGTTCTATGATTCTATGACCAACCGACAGGCTCATAAATCCTGGGAAGTCCGACGGCGACTCCAACCAACCACCGCAACTGAGCAGCAATGAACTGCACCAGGAAAAAAATACAGCTTTAAAAGGCCATTCTGGAAACCTAACCCCATGCACACATTACATTAAAACCACACTGAAAATAACATCATTGCAAAATCAAAAGTCAGAAAATGCCAACATTTTGGTGGAATCCACCCTGTGCTGTGTGCCGCCAGCCTGCTCCACACTCTGACGCAGCCCTGAGATGCTTGAACCCAGGCCACTTCTTCCACGGGACCCTCAGCTCTTCCAGTGCTCAGTCTGATTTAGAAAAAAATGAAAATAAAGAGGAAAAAAAGAAAATTTCTAGTGGCCAGTCTTACCTGGCCGGGGTCACTGCTGGATGACCAGGTCATTGATTCTGCAGTGGTTTTGCATAATATTTTTTTTTTAATTTAGAATTTACTTTTTTAGAATATTTTTTAGCAACTACTGTAAATTTATTTTTATTATTATGACACCAAGTTGGGTGGGAGTGTTGATCTGCTGGAGGGTAGGAAGGCTCTGCAGAGGGATCTGGACAGGCTGGATCGATGGGCTGAGGTCAACTGTATGAGGTTTAACAAGGGCAAGTGCTGGGTCCTGCACTTGCGTCACAACAACCCCAGGCAACGCTACAGGCTTGGGGAGGAGTGGCTGGGGGGGGGGGCAGCGGGAAAAGAGCAACGG
>NW_010517214.1:16296-35083 GCF_000687285.1 Phaethon lepturus
TTCAGTCTGGAGAAGAGGAGGCTGAGGGGAGCCCTCATCGCTCTCTACAGCTACCTGAAAGGGGGTTGTGGTGAGGTGGGGGTTGGTCTCTTTTTCCAAGCAACAAGCAATAGGACAAGAGGAAACTGCTTCAAGTTGCGCCAGGGGAGGTTTAGATTGGATATTAGGAAAAAATTCTTCCCCAAAAGGGTTGTCAAGCACAGGACAGGCTGCCCAGGGACGTGGTAGACTCACCTTCCCTGGAGGGATTTAAAAGACTTGTAGATGTGGTGCTTAGGGACATGGTTTCGTGATGGACTTGGCAGTGCTGGGTTAATGGTTAGACTCGGTGATCTTAAGGGTCTTTTTCAACCTAAATGTGTCTATGGTTCTATCTTTTTTTTCCTCCCATATTTGTGCTTTCCTCCATACCTGGGTTTGGGCAATGTGGGGACACCGAGGACGCAGGAGTGATGCTCTGCTCAGCCCCCCGGTCCCACCGCGTGCTACCCCAGCTGCCCCTTCCCCTCAAGGCTCAGCTGAGCATTTGCAGCTCGAGCACTTTCCAAGGTTAATAATTCAGCCAGATCAGGGTGTTTTTCCACAGTGCCATGTCCACGAAATACAAGAAGTTCTCCCGATTTTCCACTGGATGCCCAATAGCAGTTTTTTGCCTCCTTCTCTGGAGCCAAGCGCGTGGTGACTGCGCCAGCCCCGACCCGGCCGCCCAAGCCCAGCAGGTCATTTAACCACGTGTAGGAGGAAAGGTCTCAAAACCCACAAAAATTCCTAAAGATCAGCAAAAGAGGAAAGACCCGCAGAGGGGCAGGGATTCAGACTTGCCCGGGTCCAGCACACGGTCCAGCTCTTTCCCCCACCCATGGTAATTTTTCGGGCTCACCGCAGGCAAAGCTGTCTTCTTCTGAGCCTCATTCATCAGCCAGGGCAGTGGTAGCTTTTGCTGCAACTTCTCCAAACAAATTCCCCCCTTAGGCAGACACCTGGCTTGGAAAATTTCATCCCAAAAACTTAAGAAGTTTTGGCAGAGTTACAAAGAGTTGAATGCAGGGGCTCGTCAGAGTTGGGCAATCTTCACCAGCAGTGCCGCTGCCAGCTCCGCCTGCAACGCAGCCACCCAAGGGAAGCAAAGGCCAACATGAAAAAATAAAAATAAAAAAAAAACAGTAAAGAAAAAAAATAAGCTGAATGAGTCATTGTTCGTCAGAGGGGAGGAGGAATTGGGATTTTTTTTTTTGTTTGTTTGGGAGGGGGGTGGCGTTAGAGATACTGAAGGAAGAAAGGTTGTTTTGTTTTGCTTTGTTTTACAGATATATCACAGGAAAAGTCTTGTTCTGAGATTAAGTAGAGCTATTAATGACGAGCAAAATGGCTGTCAGTCACGGCCTATATTCTCCGGGTAATGAACAAAGTAGTATTTTTATTATACACAAAAATAGATGGGCCCTCCCACCAGCAGCCCGACACAGCAGGCACCCAGCACCCGAGCAAGGCACCCAGCGCCAGGACGGACCCTCCCGCACGCTTGGCCCGGCCCACGCCTCCTCCTCCGCTTGACTTTAGCCAGAGAAATAACGCTAAAGCCAAAATGGGGCTGCACACGTAAGCAGTTAATTCAAATCGCTTTAACTATTTGCAGGAGTAAGGGCAACACGAGGATGCAAGGACGAAACAACCAGTGGCACACGATGGCACAGATCAGGCAAACTGAGGTCAAAGGGGTCTTTTCAGTGCTGTTTGTATGATTTTTTTCCCTTTTTGATGAAGAAATAACATTAATGAATCATGAACACACCGTGTGCCTGGTGACCTTGCGGAGCCACCAGCAACTCCCGCTCATTTATTTTTTAAACAGAACTAGGAAATGAAGACAAACGCATTGATAGCCTACGTCCTTCTCAACGCAACTGTCGGGAGAACAAAAAGAAAAGACGTTTGGGCAATAAGGAAGTAGGGAAGAATTTAAACAAACAGCCCCAGCGCAAACCCACACCCTGGCAGGCGCCCGTCCCGCCGTGCCGTGCCCAGGGCAGCCGCCACGCAGGTGCTTTGCAAATCCTATCCCATACGCCAGCGCATTTGAATTTTGAGAAAGCCTTTACTACCTCAAGCTCATAAAGTCTTGCATTAAAAAAAAAAAAAAAAAAAAAAAAAAAAAACACTTAGGGCTTTATATGGGCTTTTTTTGGTAGTTCCCAGTAAAGTTTTAGCAAATATGCTAAAATAAGTGACTGCGAGCTTCACCCCAGCAGCACGCCCATTTACTGAAGCCACCCAGATTTTGATTTACTGGCTGACACCAGAGGTAAAAGTGCAAGGCTGCTCGGGGGAGAAAAGCACACCCTGCCTGATGGGGAGCGGAGAAGTCCCTGTCCCAATCCAGGCCAGTTTTGGAGACCCCCATGCTTGCCATCAGCAGAGCTTTTTACAACAGCTCTTGCTGGCAGCACGGGAATGCCTGTGTCATGAATCGCGTCCTTACCTATAACAAGAGGAGAATTAAACATAAAACCTTAACGGTTTAACTTACAACAGTTTTTGAACCATTTTGAATCCAAATAGCTTTTTTCCCCCTTTTTTTTTAAAGAAACGTTTCTGTGGCGCATCGTAGGTTTGGTTTTGTTTTCGTTTTTTGCTTTTAAAGGGTAACTAATCCATCAAGCCCTCTTCCGAAGGCAGTAATAGTTAAGCACACGCTAATAGAAGTGCAAATCAAGACCGGGCCAAGCGACATAATTACTTTCCAGACGGGTGAACGTGCAGGCGATGGAGTAGCCCATCTGCTGAGAAAACGAGTGGAACAACTGCTCCAATTTTTTTTTTTTTTTTGAAGCAAAGGTGCAGCAACAAACCCACAAAATAGGTTTCGCTTCCAGCAGTCAGCGCCTCAGAGACATTTTTATAATCCTTGTTTTTCTTAGATTATCCCAGTGTGGTTTTTCTCCTGTTTCCTTGTTGAGCACTATTTAACCAGCACAAAGTATGCAATCATTAAACCATGTGACACAGAGCCAACTGGTCATCCAGAAATGACCAACAGCAGCAGCCAGTCATTTCTGAAATAGCTGGTTTGTTGGTAAATCGATAAAAATAAAATCGCCTTTGGTGAATGTAATTTGAAGGTGGGTGCTCCATGGGTTTGGTTTCAGCCCTGCAAGTCACTCGGTCCTGGCACGGGAGGGCGGCTAAGCTGCGCTGGGCCCCCACCACATGTGGTAGCACCCTCCAAGAGCCCGAAGATGGATGCAGATATGCAAGAAAGATGCAATTATAAGCATGTCTATAGCAATAAGCACTTTTTTAAAATAAATTAAAAAAAAAAAATCTGTTTGGAGGCCTGGCCCTTCAAGCTGGAGCTTCTCTCTCTTGCAAGAAGCAAGACTTGCAACGAGTAAAGTCTGTATTTAAACTAGATATTGCAAGTTAAGGCATACACACATTTTCCTCCAACCACTTGCTGATGCACCAGGGATCAGAGCGGCATCACAGCTGCCACCACCCAAGGCTCAGCTCTGGAAAGTGGGTAACGTTTCTCCAATTCCTTTCATGTTCAGACTCTCTGAACCTGAACAGCGCACCGGGGCTCACTATGCTGATTTTGGAAGAAAGCCAGATAAAACCCAAACATGCTGGTCCCGCCTGAGCGCTGCTGCGCTGGGATGCGGGATGAGCACCGGGACGTGGTCCCCTTGCTCAGGTTTGGCTCCGTGCTCACTCCAGGCATTTACCAAGTCAAGTTTTGAGCAGTCCAGGGGCAATCATTAACCAGGGAGGCCAACGAGCACCGAGTCCACACACCTGCCTTGCTGAGGAAAGTCATGTGAAATAACACCCTTAAGGAACCGGCGCTGCTCCAGCATCCCAGAGAGGCTCCGATCTAGCAATAAAGTTCCTACTCCCATGGAAAAATCCCGATCAGTGTGTGCAAAACACAAACCCATCACCTTATTCCAACTTCAAAAGACACGCTGGGAGAAAGAAGTGAGCACTGCCACGATCGAGGTGTCCCCGTCTCAGCAGCTGCCACCACATCTTGCCCACAGGAACCAGAGCGTTCCCCCTCCGCGGCTTCCCCTGCACCAGCTGCACTCGCGGGACAAGAAGCCACATCTCCCATTTTATTAGGGATTCGATTAATCAACCCTCCGTTCCCCCTCGCTAGTATTTGTGTCCCATGGCTCTGGGGTCCTCCAAGGCCGGCAAGTCAGAAAATCCACGTCTTTTACTGAAAAAACATCTTTTAAAGTCCGAGTGAGGTTTCGGGAGCAGCTGGAGCCCCTCTTTCGACAGCATTTACCCATTTAGCTGATCTCAATTTTACAAACACAGTGGCCGCTGAGCCCGGGGGCGCAGCACACAGCCTGTTCAAGTACCGCCTGAATTATGCTGGGTGCAAATGCAGGGGGAGCGGGGAGGGTCTAGGCCCCCCCCCCCAGCTGGCGTGGGGACCCCCCCACTTCACCCATTTCTAGAGGCGCAGGTACGTTTGTCCTCTCATTTTCAAGTTTCCTCAGTGCACTGAACCAGTTTTTCCTGTTTTGCTTCAAACTAATGGTCACCACCAAACGCTGAGGGAAAACAGTGCCGGGCGCTCGCAAAAAGCGCCAGCCGCGGCGCAGCGTGGTGGAGCATCTCCTGGGCGCGCGCGCTGGGAAGCGCTGCAGAAATTGCCCTTTGCGGGCACTGGATGCCAAATTTCAATGCGTGTGCCAGCACCTCCCTCTCCGTGCAGCGGGAGCACCAAAGCAGCTGCTGGCACCCGCCACTGCCACCTCTCAAGTCCCCGCACTCATGTGGGCGGCTTCCAGGAGTCCCAGTGCCCCATTCTCTCTGGGGAAGTTCCCATGGTCCCCCCAAATCAGTGCCTGCAGCCCCCCAGGGTCCCCCTGGGCAAGGTGTCGGTGCTGCTCCCCAGTGGTGCTGCAGCAGCGAGGAGGAGGAGGAGGAGGAGGAGGAGGAGGTCTGGTCCAGCCCAGCAAGCTGTGCTCAGCCACACCAGGCTTCCATGTTCACAACTCTCCTCCTGCTCGAGCGGCATCACAGTCAAGTGACATCACAGACGGAGAATTACAGAGTCACCACCCAGCCAGCCTCAAGGTCTTCTCTAGGAAAGAAACCCCTCCATGGTAATGATTTCTGTTCAGGTGTTGGTCATTTCTATGCAAAACCCCAACACTTCTGCAAAAAAGAAAGGATGAATTCCTGCCTAGCCATTGGCACCATCCTCATCCTCCTCCAAACGTATCCCAACGGCCCTGACGCGCAGGGAGTGAGCCCAAGACGTCAGACGCGGACACAGAGACGAGCTCCATCTCACAGGTCCTGTGATGGCAGCAACCCTCTGGCACACTCAGCAAGACTTTTAAATAACTCTAAGGCAAACAAATGGTGTTGAGCACCCTCACTTGTAGGGGGTCAACACATCAACCATCACTTAATGACCAGCCCGTTGTTTAGACCTGCTAAAAGGCAAAACATTCAGGCATCTGATTTTTAACACTTTTCTGTATCCTCTCCATATGCCTACATGGAAATTAGTTTTGAAATGCTTTAGAAAATACAACTACTGTGAAATCACCAATTTTGTTGCCTTGCTTTCAGTGGAAGAAAGCCCAAAATGAAGGCTTTGCAATTTCTCAAAAACAGAATTTCAGTTCTCAAGAGATTATTAATTCTTGTTTAAAAACAAAAATGCAACAGAGTTATTTTGTAACAAAAATACTGAATGTCTAAACTAAGTCAAAAGTTAAACATGCCATTGCCAAACTTCTGCGAGGCCGAATCGCTATATTAAGAAAAGAGATCATAAAACAAACAAAACTCCAAACAACCTACGGGCCATGATAACCAACATCCAACAGCAATACTTCTTTTGCTACGTATAAATTTCTAATTATAACCACACCAAAAAAAAAAAATCCCTCCAAATCTAATCAGAATCTTTCCCACCTTGACCCCAGAGACCAAATTTACCCAATCACAGTTTTTAAAATTATTTCCATATGTTAATTATTTCCTGTAAAAGATTAACTCACTTCTCCGTTGTGTTACAGTAAAATCCATGTGAAGGGCTCGAATTCAGCCTCAGCTTAGCTCCGAATTATGGGACTTTTCCACTTTTCGAACCCAAAATAGATACTTGTGAAGCAAAACGTAAACCCAAGCAAACTTCTATCCAGCCAGGTCTGTCCTCATCAGCAATCACACAACTGGGTCAAGGTCTGTTTAAGCATTCAGTTGGGGCAAGGAGGAACATGAAATGGTTTATTGATGCCCACCAAGGAGAGCACATGAGAACCTTTCCAGGGAAACAGTCTTTCATTAAGGACCAATTGCTCCTCAGCAGTGATGAAGATGAAGACCTGGCCATTCAGGTGGTTTCTGGGGATCCTTCTGATTCTCCAGCTCTTCCTTCTTGTCCTTCAGCCCGTGCAACCTGCTCTCTGCTAAAAAAAACCCAAGCACCCCCTCCAAGCTGGTGTTGGTCCCACAACGTGTCCTCCAGCAGCCTGACCAAGCTGGTGGTCAGGAGGACAAGCATCTACCCAAAGACAGCTCGGGGCTGGAGAGGAGGATTGCTGCTTCCAACGGCAGGGAAGGGCTCAGCCGCCTCCGGTCCCATAAACTTAAATCGATCCATAAGACTGTTTGCTTTGTCAATACGAAAGTACAGCATAAAGCCTTCAGGCACCAGTTAAATCTCGACATCATTGTATTTATAGTTATGAATAATAAGAGCTTTTCCACAGCACTATAGCAGCAAGGCATAATTCAACAGAAATTCAATTTTTAAAGGATGATGAATTGTGATACACTGAGATTTTTATGCTCCTATGACTATTAAGAAGCACATGATATTCATTTTAGTAAAGTAAAAATTGAATAGGGCAAAGCATTGTTCACAACTCGAATAAGAGCACCACTACTGGTATCTGCACATATCTACATCGTGACTGGGTAGGAGACAGGCAAGTTCAGATGACTCCCAGGCTCTGTCATCGCTGATGTCAGCTGTGAGTTTGGAAATCATTGAGGACTGGCACCTTCTCGAGCACCTCCCACAAGAGGCCACTGTCCCTCTCCTGCATCACACCACGCCATGCTAATTTTGCAACTCTCCTTTTCCTAAATTCTTTTGCATTTCTCCCTTTGATTCATCAGAAAAATGCTCAAAGACTGGTTTTAAAGCCTGCTCCAGCCTTTCTCCCAGCTACTCATCATATAGCCCATCTCTCTGGCAACATCCCAAGGAGCGCGACAATCACTCCTATGCAGACGGCGCACTGGGCTCCATGGATCTGCTCTCTGATCTGTTGGTCCTTCTTGCGAACCACACAAAAGTTTTGCCCAATTAGGGTTTTGCATTAGCTCATTCAGGGTGCCTACTGTATCTCTTCTTAAAGCCAAGCACTGCTTTTGCCTCCACAGACCAAAACTCCCCTCCTTTGTCACATCTCTCCAGCCCGTGAGTCAATTATCTTCTCCTTTAAAGCACCACCAGAATTCACCTCCCGAGACTTTGTCCCCTTAGCACAAACCGACCGTCGAGATGAATCGCAGCAGCAGGAGCGATGCCCTGACTGTGGCACTACCATCGTCAGCTGAAAGGCAGAAAGAGGCAAAGAAATTCCGAAGTAAGCAATTACAGCTGTCCCGTGCATGAGGATGCTTCTGCTTAATTTGATCAGCCGGTGGCTGGCTTTTACCCTAAACTACAGGGGTTTCTCTCTCTAATAAAAACCTTTATACCCGAGCTGTATTAACCATGGAGGCTTTCAGCATCCAAATAAAGACGCTTCAAAAAATCTGACGCTCTTATCATCGCTGATGTCTAGCAGTGGGCTCCATATCACAGCACTATGTGTCATTTTAAAGAGACTGATCAGCCACCAGGCTTCATTTTACCTGTAAAGGCAACAAAGCATTTCAGCCCAACTTATGAAAAACAAATGCTTATTCAGAGATCTTCACACAAACTGGCTTGTGCTTAGGCTTGGCACCCTGTTGCCAAGCTCTTTGTTGCCTTACGGTCCTACTCAAATCTAGAAATCAGGCCCTGGAGCTGATTCTTGGCACTGTGTTGCATGTTTGCAGCACGGGGTACGTCAGCTGCTCACCATGGACCTACGAGGACACACACCGCCCGCAGGACTCAGACCCCTGCTCTAGCACATGAGCGCTCACATCTCACTTTGAAAACACCCAGCAGACCCAAGCTCTCCGTCTTCCACAGCTGTGTGTTTGCCAAGGGCAGTCACCTAGACAGAACCTGCCCAAACCACCACCAGAGAAACACCTGAAACAGGTTAAATAGAATCACAGAATCATAGAATAGTTTGGGTTGGAAGGGAATTTTAAAGGTCATCTAGTCTTTAAAAACAGAGGTCTTCAAAACCTGGATCTAGCCAGGAGCTATGAAGACACCTAAAACTTTCCAACTGCTTTCAACCCAATCCAAATCACTAGCTATATGTGACCACTCTGATTGTCCCTGCTGCCATGAGCCCTGGTGACAGCCATGCCACCCCCATGCCCAGACACTTCATGGACATGAAACAACTGGGGCCGATCCACCTGTGAAAACATGGCCATGACTATGAGCAGGTCATGGACACTCATCCATTCATTCCCCCTGGACTATTTCCAGGTCCAGGCCCTCCTCCTCAGACTCCTAAACAAGGACTGGGCTTTTGACGGACATCCCTACCACGTCCTACCACACCAAATGTCAACAGATCAGGTCACAAGGAAGCAGTAACATGGACTTTTAACGTAGATGGAGCTTCCAAACAGCTCACAGGTCAGTCTGTTTCTATAAGCACCATGTAACATTGTCCTCCCTAACAAAAAAAGAGGAAAAGAATGTAACATTATGAAGAAATGTTAGTTACTGTGTGATGCTGCCAGACCACAGCGACTCCCGCACCCATGGCAGATACAATGAACACACCTCAGACAGAAAAATGTGGGGAAAGGATTCAAAATAATTTTTCTGCAGGTGTCAACACCCTGTGCCAACCTGGCTAAAAATTTCTTAGCAAGACATTCAACCTGTATGTCTTCATATGGGAAAGAAGAAAGAAAACGAGCCTTGTCAAATAGATTTGGCATTACTTCCCAATAAGATTTATGGCTTTGGTTGAGAAAGGTAACTATTTTAGCATGATACTTAGATTTTTTTCAGGGCTTACTATTGCACAAGATGTTGATTCAAAAAAAAGCAGCCCTAGAACAGAAATCAATGTAAACACATATTAGATGGATTAAAAAATAGCTATTTGATAAATTCTGAAAACTAACTCTACTGGAGGAATCCTCATTTCTTCCAAGAGAAAGCAATCCCTGAAACGATTCAGTATCTATCAATGATTTACAAGCAGCCAGAAAATCACTCCCAGTCATGTTTGCAGAGAACATAAAATTAAAAATTAGTTTCACATAATTATAGAGGACAGGTCGCTAATACAACGCCATCTGGATCGATGGGTGTGCTGGACTCATCTAAACAAGATGCATTTTTATGCAGCCAAACATAAGATTGTACAGCTAGGCAAAAAAACCCAAACTAACATGCAGCAGATGGACACTGTCCTGGACGAACGGCTGGAAACTGCTTAGTTGTCGTGGTGGAGACCAAAGGGAGTCCTTGCTGCCCACGTAAGCCATGGAGAAGGAGTGTTTAGAAGAGGATGACGAGGCTCTGCAATGTACTGACACCACCAGTGACATCATTGTTTTGTGCTCTTTCCATTTCTCATGCAACAATCACAAATGAGATGTGATTCATTCACCACCCAACTTCTCATACCCTACAGTAGGTATCTGAAATGCGCCCATCCCTCTTCATTGACTACGGACATCTAAAACTGGGAGAGACTAATACCATTTCCAGAGCCTTGAAATCAGGGTCACGGACCTTTTTCTAAAGATAAACTTCAGGCCAAACAAAACCCATGGGTTTGACTCTGGGATTGCTGCCCTGGGTAGTGCAGGATGTTATAGCTGGATGACCACGACCCTTTCCAGCCTTGAAAGCTAGAGGTCCATGAAAGATGGACAGAACATCATCTGGACTCACACTAGTGCTGTTCAGACATTAAAGGCAGCCCCATTTTCCTCAGTCCTTCCTGGACTGGATGACTGCAGTCCAAGAGCCTGTTTATTTTTGCTGAATTAGTCAGATGGGTTCCTGTCAAAAACAAAGCTAATTCTCCAGTAAATTTGAACACATCCAGCAAAAATCTGCATAGCTTGGACTCGGAATCCTGACTTACAGTTGCAGAATCCAAGGAAAGAAAGAAGGAACGAGGTAGCAATTATTTTCTTCCCACTTTATGTCTTATAAACCCCTTTTCCTCCTTGGCTGCCCAATTTATTTTTTATTACTGCCCTAGACGGCAGCTCCAGAAATGAAATGCTTAACCTCTGCAAGTTGTTTCTCTTAATGAATACGCAGCAGTTTGCCATTCATTACATCCAAAAGGAAAAGCCAAATCTGTTTCTGCTGCATTAGCCAGCACGGCTGTTAAACTCAGCACGGAGGGTAGCCATGGCGACCTTCTCGGAAAGCAAAACTGGACTTTTCCAAAGGCTATTGTCAGTGCTCAAAAAGCAAAATAGAAGCAACTTTTTATTATTATTATTATTATTATTTATTGCTACTTTGGAAGAAAATTCAATGCCAGTGACAGATGGCAGACTGATAGCAATAAAGAAGGAGTTTATCCACAGACTGAGCAAAATATACTCAAGGTGCTAAGAGTTTATTGCTGGTGTACCTCAACTGACATGGAAGTAACCACCGTTATAATGACACAGCAATTGATCTCCTTGTATATCAAAATCCCCAGCAGCTCTGCTGAGACTACTGACGCTCAGATGATTGCTTATCTACAGTCCACAAAACATTTGGTCAAGTCTACCAGCACAAAGCCACCTTGAAGCCATGAGATGGTATTTTTTCCTACCTCTAGAGAGGACAAGGACAAGGCAAATGAAGACAGCTTCTACTGAAAGAGGGCTCCAGAGGCGCAAGTAAATCTTACTCAATCACTCTTACCATTCAAAGCTATGAGAAACACCAACCAAAGTGTCTAAAACATACTGATGTCTCCCGAACACTAGTTAATATTGCCAATTTTGATGTGAGCTGGTGAAGTAATTTCTCTTCAGTTCTTGTGCTGGGAAATCTAAGACAGATTATACAACTTGTCCAGAGCCACAGAATAAAATTTTGTGAGATTCTTATCTCTTGAATTTCAGTCTTGCATTTTATTTACAAAATCATTCCTTCATTTTGGAGAGGTTATCTAAGTGCCTGGGGTCATCCCCAGCCTCTCCTGGGTAGTCAAAACATCAAAAACCCAATAGACACAACCTGGCCAGTAAAAGGGAAAATATTAAGAGCACTCAAACAGCTTATTGCTACTGCAATTATTATTAAATGAAAACAGGGCCACTTGACTGCTTTCCAAAGCTAAGAAGGGTGTTCCAGGATGGAGGGATCCAGGTGGTGAACTTTGTGATGGAGAACACTGTCCAGAGGGCATTTATGCAGACTCACACACAAGCAGCTACAACATATAAGCAGGTATTGCTCTTTGGGGTCTGTTGATAGCTTTCTCTCAGAAAAAAAATTAAAGTTTCCTGAAGGGTTCCCATGTGCCAGGCAACATAATCAAACACTGTGATCAGCTACTGAGCAGAAACACAAACTCAACAAGCAGAAAGGTTAAAAAGTTGCCACAGCTTCTTGCTTCTGCCAAACTTGACATTTGGATTTGGCAAAAATACACGAATGCCCAAGACCCAAAAGCCTGTTTCAGCCTCTCCTTGTTAACCATCAAACAAGACCTTGCTCTATCTCCCAGCCCAGCCACCAAGCTCTCTCTGGCTCTCCACCAAGGCCCAATCTTCAAATAGCCAGAACCCAGATTCCAAGTCACCCCCGACACAGTAACTTCTTGGGACAGAAGTGACACTTCCCACCCTCTTCTGGCAATCAATCAAGTGGATTTGCTCTTCAGGCAATACAATGCAACTGTAGAGCTTTTATGGCCAGCAGTGACAGTACTCCTACACGAATAGCAGGCAATGACACTTGCAGAGGTGGCTGGGCATCCAAGCACTTTGGCCAGGCATCAAATAGTCTTGGCCAACACATGTGGCTTGGCATGGAAACTGCCAGATCACTGCTTCTGGTCTTAAGGCTCTAATCTATGTCCCTGCAACGCCAATGCAACTACTGTCCTCCTCCAGCAATGTGTAGGAAAACATAAAAATGAACACAAAGCATAAATCTCAACCCACTTGTGTTTGGTGGATAGATTTATTTTTCTCTGACCATCTTCCATAGCTATGAGCTAACTGGCAAACACTGCTGAAGACCATAAACAGTTCCCACTATCTGTGACTACCCACAACTTTGAGGACCTGGGTGTACTTGTTAATGTCAGTCTGAATGAGCACTAACTCATTTTTAATGAACTGTGTAACAAATCAACCAAAATAAGCTGATGGAAAGGGCAACTACACACGCCACACAGACCTGCCACTCTTCAACATCTTAGCCACAAACTTACTCTCAGAGCCAAATACTTACTCCATGTTTTACTTCTATGTATTTAACTTCCAGCACTACACAGCTCCTATCTTCAAAGCTTCTCAGTATCAGGTGAGAAAATCCTACTTCAAATAGCACATTAGCCATGTAGCTGAGGAACTATCCAGCCCAGCTAGTTTTAAGACAGACAGATGAAGACTGCCAGGAACTCTACAATGAGGTTGCCTACAAAAAACAGCCCAGACTCTGTAACCAGAAGCTATTTTCTGAATTACACATTTTGGTTCAAAGGTCTTTTGCCTTTATTGGCTGACATTCAAACCTATGACTCTGCAGCCATCATCAGGAATCTGGGACTGTTGGACAATGGTGGTCAACGGTGGTCCTTGCTCTCCTGCCAGTAATCCTGTTATTGCTCAGACATCCCTTAATGAGGGCATGCAGATGAGCTGCTGAGCCAGCGGAAAGAGCTCTCATCCAGTCAAAGTTCTTTGCCTTCTTGAAGACTAGAGGCTGACTATGTTAGAGCAGTTATGCACACGTGCTGGATAGCAAAAGCTTTTTATCATACGCGGAGATATATTTGGAAGCACCAAATAGTGGAATTTTATCCTTTTTTCTTTCACTTAAGGAACAGACAATGTAAATGTGATGTGGGATTACCTTCACCTTTTGCAGTGCTTAGAGGAAAAGCCTACTCCCACAGGGACACACACTTTCCAGGACACATTCTCTCCTTGCAGAGAAGGAAAGCCTCCAAGCAAAGCTCAGCACTGTCTGACGGCAGCACCAGTGTGTTTGCAGAGCCCCAGCTGCACTGCCGAGCACCCTCAGGAAACGCCCCAGATGATCCCATAGGAAGAGGTTCAGTGCCGGCTCTTGGAAGGTGTACACCTGAGAAGTCAAGGTACTCACAGAAGTTACTTTGGTTGCACATTAGACCAGAGATGAGGCAGAGAGGAGGTAAAAGAAAGCTTCAAGCAACTCAAATTCTGCAGAGACTGTAATATAACAAGGGGGTTCACCTGGACACCACCCCCCCAGAAACCAATGGAGAGCTTCTGATGCACAGGAGAGAACTACACCAAGTGCCAGAAGAGACAGGCCCAGAAAGCTGCTGGGTGGCACGGGAGGACTTGCTAGACCCAGACTGCTCCTCCCAGCCCCACCGTGGGCTTAAACATTTTGGAGGTGTGCGCACTCCTACGGGCTTGCTTTCCCAGCAACCTTCTGGCCACGCGCAGCACATAGGGGTGCCTACACCCATCCCAGTGACAACCAGTGCTGCCACCACATCCCCTCCCCATCAGATATGGGAGGACTCAGAGCACAAACATCACTGTTTACAGCAGGTTTGATCCAGGCTGCTGGCCTACAAACTGAGAAACAGCCAAAGGTCCATCCATACCAGTGCCGGCTCAGACGGACCAGTTACCCATTAAGACCAGTAACACCGTTAGGACTTTTTGTCCTTAATTCAGCCCTGGAGGATGGGAACCAGAGCCCTGAGCTCATCCTGCCTTTACACGCTCACTGCCATGGGCTCAGATGCTTTCGGTGCCCGGTGAAATCTGAGAACTGCATTGCAGAGTGGGTCATAGCTCGGAGTAACATTTCCACACAAACCCGTGGCCACACTTTGAGAAGTAGGGGTGGTAACAGAATATTTATCCTTTGCAAAATTATGCTATCAGTCTGAAAGTTGCCAATAACAACAGCTTCCCGACATGTGCTTCCCAGTGCCTGGCAAGGCACGGGAAAAGGAAACACAAATTTTGAATCTATGAATAAATGCAACGCCCAGTCCTGAACCGAAAGATAAAGGCAACTTAAGACCTTTTTCAAAACTCCTACTTCTGTCGCAAGCAGGATCTCAGGGAAGAGAAGAGGAAGGGTGCCATGCTGCACCCCAAATGTGCACGGAGGCCACTGCCTCTGCTCAGAGCTCCATCCACTTGCACAGTACCCACCTCCTCATCCTCTTAGCACATCTCACCCCCTACACCACATCTACACTTCAAAGAAGATACACTTCCAGCTAGCCAACACCAAAGTTTTGCATACGGACTGAACCCATAACCAGCCTTACTCTCATGACTGCGATGAATGGAGACATCCTGTACCAGAATGGAAGCTGCTGTGCCCAGCCGATGTTTGTGGACACAACATCAGCCCCCGGAGACAGGTGAATGCTTGGGCTCTTCACCTTACTCCAGCAATGCTCTCCAAGAGCTGTGAACAGAGCAAGCGAAAGCAACGGGAGCTGCACATCCCAGCACACTTGAATGAAAAACACCCCTCTGGCTGTTCTAGCATTTCTTGGGAGAAAACATTCCTTCTCAGACAGGAAAGCATCTGCTTACACAGTACAGGTAGACATCCTGGCTCAGGGTGCGCCCTTGCAAGATGCCAGAAGTGCTGGCCTTGCTCCAGACCTGTCAGTCTTCATACACCAAGCGCGAAACTCACTCTGGCCCCTGTATCCTCTGCTTCTCACTCAGCTTCATGCAGGATCAAGCCCTTGAGAAAAAAGTCTGAAAAGCGGCTAAACCACTCTTGTGTAAGAGTGCCTGTGTGAGGAAGACCGAGCAGGCTCAGACCATGGTCCATATAAGTCACTATTCTGTCCCCAACAGCGGCTAGGTTAGGAAAGTGTATAAAATCACAAAAACCTAAGTGGGATGTCTCCAGAATAATCTCCCATCCTCCAGCAAGCTGCAGCCGAGGAACTTCACAGGCAAGAGGTATTGCCTTCGTACCTGGCCGCTGTTGGCAGTGATTTCATTCATTAATTTATCCAGTTGCCGCTTTTTTTACTACTTTATAAACATAAAACCTAACGCCAGACTCTCAGAAACAGACAGGATGGAAGAAGCTTGAAGCATTCCCATAAAAACCATTTAAAACGTCTCGCTCATTGACGTGTCAACACATCACACACATAAAAGAAACAGAGAAGGAGCTACTGAAAGGCGACTTGGAGAGAGCAGAGCCATCAAAACCCACTTCTCGGTGCACGACTTGACAAACCCCGCTCAGCACACCCTCACCCCTGGTTGGGAGCACAATTAGAAGCATTAACTTATTTTTAAGCAGTAGCACAGTGAGGAGGCCCCTTCTGTGTCGTGGGTGAGAAGCCACGCCAGCGAGCGCAGCCAGGTACCAGTGGCGCTGCCGCGCTGGCGTGCAGGGACCGCTGGCCGTGACGCTGCGGGGACGACGTGCAGCCCGCACCGGCTAAATTCACACTCAGCACCAGACACAGCCTGCAGACACATCTCTGTATGCTTTTTTTTCAGTTTGGGGTCTGTTTTTTATTTTTTTGCTGCATGAGAGGGGCACATATTTTTGGGGAGTAAAAAAAAAAAAAACAACTTTGTGGCACACTTGACTGTTACCAAACATTTCCCACTGTGAGAAGGTGGGCTTTGCAACATTTCTGAACCAAATGTTCTGACTGAAGAGACTATTCCAAGCTGGCTGGCAGCCCTTCATGCAAGCCAAGGCGCTGAGCAGTCCCAGTCCCGTACGCACGCTATTACGTACCTGCAACTTACAGCAGGCTCAAAAAAATCCCAAACCCAAACAGGATTTCATCTTATTTTTTATTTTTAAATGAGCTACACAAACTTCAGGATGTTAAACTTTCTGCTCTTTTTTTTTTTACTATTATTTTTTAAGGCCCAGTGTGATAGCACTTCACTGAGCAAAATACTTTGTTGAACAGCTCATGGTCTCGATTGTCTGAGAGAAGAGCTGAAAAGGCCGACAAGAGACCAGGTTTTAAGCCATTATCCAGCATTTGGACGCTTCAGAAACAGTGCCAAATAATTTAACACTTGACATTGTTTTAGCGCTGCTGGTGGTACAATTTGCAAAATCTATTTCAAAAGCTATTTCTACTAGAAATATTTTCACGATTTAATAAAATTAAAGTGAAAAATGAGCATAAGTTCAAATATGGCTTTCACATCGCTGCCTCCAAAATTTTACTGTGCTGTAGTTGTGGAGGAGAACCAGAAAATGAAAAGCAAAAGTGATCTCAGCCTGCATTCATCTCTAGAAGAGATGCAAAAGAGAATTTTATAGGATGGATGTGTTGCTTCATTTCGTTTTAGGAACCTTTGTCTCTGCCAGCAACGTAAGAAAGGAGTGATCCAGTCCACTTTACTGTTGACTTTTGCCCAATTAATTTGGATCCCTTTTTTTAACGGTTCGGCGATGCCCAGCCACCAGAGCCCGGTGCTCCACGCTGCCTTGCCGCTTCCCACGGGAGAAGCTCCGAGCATCTGGGGAGGGACCAAAATTAGGCACCAGAGACAGGCGAGCGCTGCCCTGGGCTCTGCGGGGAGGGCTCGGCCCCGGCGGGGGTGGCTGAGGGGTGTTGAAACGCAGCGGCAGGACGGCGGCCGCAGGGACAATGCCAGCGCAGCCGGCCAGCCCCTCCAACCCTGCATGGCTGCGCATTTCACAATACGGGTGAGTTTTATGAAACTTTTTCTCTCCATAAATTAAACTCAGTTGTTTTCTATTACAAAACACGTCTCTGTACCTAAAGGGAAGCCTGTGCTACACAGACAGTCAAAAAAGCTCTAAAGGCAAAGCCCGTGCGATTGCTCCTCCATCCATCACCATAAACCTGACCGGTACCCAGAAGCCAAAAAGCCAGGTAAGCTATCGCAACCAAGCGCACACCGGGGTACCACACAGAGGACATATTGCAGCCAAATACAATTTATTACCCAGCACCACGGATGTTTCCCACCTACCACCCAAAGGAAAAATCCCTATGGCAAGAAGCATCCAAATGCACGCTTGCTGGCACACGGTCCTGCTAGTACATGATGTTACCATCAGATAAATGCATTTTCCAAACCCAGAACTCTCTCCAGCAGTTTCTGAGCAAAACCAGCTCTACAGTCATTGGTAACATCTTGTGGGGAACACAGATTTATTGCTCCTTCTGGACCTCGAAGTCCTGTTATCTCGAGCACGAGAGAGCTGAAGGACCCTCCTGCATGTACCACCATCACCAAACTTGCAGTAGCGACTCAGAGCAGACACGGGAAACGCTGGGTCCACTGTGGGGGATGACAAATAATCAATTCTTCATGGAGTTGGAGCGGAATCATTTATTTCACAGTTGCTTTGTACCTAAAGAGAAGCCTTGGCACTGAATCTTAACTACACCTTGAATGTCCCTACAAGACTGTGAAGGCGCTTTAGGGGATCATACAATGTTACTATAAATATATTAAGAAAAGAAATGGGGAGCTGCTCCCACTGAGCTACAATAGCATCTCGTGCAGTCCATTACAGACTGCTAAGTTTGGGGAAAATCTTGAATTTCCATCAGAGACAACCAAAAGGTCAGCCTTTCTTATGGGATTTCAGCCATTTGAATGCCCTTTTGAGCTACAATCTTGAAATTAGGAATAATTCATTCATTACAGACTGCTGATTACAGGGGGGGAAAAAAAACAGAAATTTGACATTTCTTTCCAGTTCACCAAAAGGTCAGTCTACTGATTTACAAAATTTATATTAATTTTAACTCTGAGGCTGTCACATTGGGCATGAGGCATCCAATTCAAAGAAATTAAGGTCACTTAAGGTCCCTAGTTGCATTTATCATCTTGAATGCAAAGAAGTTCTCAAAGGCAGAGGCAATGCTCAGGGAGCCAACAGCCAAAGTCACCTAAATTGGGGATGGCTGCCAATTTTAATACACTAAAATACACTTCCGTTTAAGGGAACCCAGGCTTCAAGTCTCTTCTTGCCACATGTTGCCAAACATCAACTGCCATTTCTCCACAAAACAGATACAAACTAAAGTTTGGGGTTGAACCATCTCTCACGGCAGACTCAACAGTCCTCAAGCCATACTGCCACTCATCTGGGCTCTTACCAGCACCGGGCACCAATGCCACCAGCTCTGCTTGCCACCACCAGCCAGCTCAACTCCTGGAGATCCTCCATTCAGAGCTTAAAAACACTGAGAGATGGTGACAAGGAGGAGGAGGAGGGGGCAGCATGGAAATGCTCTTCTTGAGCAGCTGGAGCAGAGGAAGGCATGTTTCAGAGTTGACTCAAAGGCCACCAGGAGGAGGGTGGGAGGTGTCTCCCACAAACACGGAAAATATTGCAAAGCCGCAAAGCACGAACGAGCCCTTGAAGGCATTGCTGGAGCTCAAACAGCCATCGTGACGGCCCAAACGCAAAGCTGAA
>NW_010517214.1:35114-37645 GCF_000687285.1 Phaethon lepturus
GACGGGAGTGAGAAGAAAAGCAAAGTTCATGCAAACCCTCCCCAAAAAAATATCAAACCCACGGACCAACTTGTTGAGATTTATGAGTCCTCCTATTTGTAAATAAGTCCTCTGTAGGGATTTATAGCACTATAAAGCCCACCTCATGCACCCGTGGGATCCCTATGCTTGATCCTTCAAGCTTTTGCTTGAAGCTCCTCTCGTGCCGCCCAAAGAAGCTCTGCTTGGGCAGCTCTTCATCCCTCACGTTCACAAAGAGCAGCAGCAAAGGTGGAGCAATCCCAACACCCCTTTTCCTGCTGTAGTCTCCAGCCCAGCCCAGTCCCACATCAAGAGCCATCCTGGACAGGGGATGGCTTCCAAATCAGGAATAAAGCCACAGCCAAGGCCAAACCCTCAGCTGGTCTAAACCAGACCCGTTCACACCAGCCAGCGCTGCTCCCTTGATTCTTTTTTAATGGAAATATCGCTTTCTTTTTTTTTTTAATTTTTTTATAAAGACACACTCATAAAAAATTGAATGGAGGTCTGTTCAGGCTTACCAGGCAGAAGGTTGCGCTGGCTGTCGCAGCCCGTCCTCACAAACAGGACCTGTATGCGCTCAGGGCTCTGCTGCTTTACACCGACTTTTTATACAGCATGCCTGACACTATTTTCTTCCTCAAGCAAGAAAAATTAAGGAAACCATCTTGGCATTGTGGTAATTTTATGTGCCAGCTATAACCTCTGCCCATCAAACCTTTGTCCTGTCTACCCGTGTTTATGCTGTAAGTAGATTTACATTTTCTAACTTCTTAAATACAGAAAGTTATGCTTTACTTCTTTCCCTTCAGAAAAAAACAATTCAATGTTTAGTTCTGCATTAAAAATTGGCCTTGGTACAACTAGATTTTAAAATCAATCGCTACTTTCTAAACTATTTGAAAATACTAGTTCCTCTTTGTATTTCATTTCTTCAGGGAAAAAAATACAAATCCAATCCACAATCAGACATTTGCCTTTTTTCTCCTTTTTTAATTTAGTAACTTGTGAATTCATGCATTGACCCAGCCGAACAAAGGGCAAAGACTGTTAAATGCCAGAGCCCAGGAGATATTCGGTTACTCATTCAAGGCCTTCTGCAGAGTTTAAAAAAAAATAAAAATGAGACTTAGTGAGGAGGAGAGCCAGATTTGGAAATGATACTTTTAAATTAACAACCGAAAGTGGAAAGAGGTAAACCAGGAAGAGATTAGCTGCTTGCTGTGCCACGATGGGAAGAGGGAGAGTGGGTGGGAACTCATTAGCCCAATTACATAATATATTGTGTTGGCCAAATTCAAAGGCAATAAAAGCAGCGAGAGAAACGAACATTAGGTAACAGTAAAGATGGAAGAGGTGAGGGACAGAAAAAAAAGAAAAGGCTTTTCAGGATTTTATTAGTGAAGCTTCTTTAAAAGGTTTCCCTTCAGCTGGGAAGCACCAAGTACAGGCAGGAATTTGGGAATACGGCTGGGGGTGCCCATCGCCAACCACAGCGGGCACCGCGGGTCCGGGGGGCTGGCATACCAAGCAAGGGAAAAAGAAAGTAACTTGAAATTTCCCTGCTTTCCCTTCCCCCCATCCCTGAAAAACACATTTCATTGAATTCAAAAGCATTCTGAAATTTTACTAGTTTAGGAAAGATTGAACAAGCATGTAATTAAATTAATTACAGAATCACTGCTCTGCATCCTACTGCAGGAATAGCACTGAATCAACCAAATGGATTCAAAATCACTTCCTAAATGCTTTCCAGTCAAATAAAACTTCAAGGACAGTTTCAAACCAACTTACAGCACAGTCCAGAAAAACCCAACCCTTCAACCAGTTTCCTTCACCCATACGGGGACATGCTCCTAAAGGGCACAACCCGATGTGGAGTGTTTCCCTTCCTAAATAAACAGCAGCCACTTGGAGCCGGACGCCTCCTCCTCCTGCCCGCATGCCCTGCCTGCATCCCCTGCCTGCATCCCCTGCCCCATTCGCTGCCGTTCCTCCACTCCCCAAGCTGGTTCCTATGGACAGCCACCACACGCTTCTAATTAATGGTCCCTCTGTCAAGGACGGGATAGGAAAAATCCCTCTGTGAGCTCATGGCAAAAGGGTGCGTTGCAAAGCGCACGCACTAATTGGGGATGGGGGCCCGGGTCCCACTGGGAATCGTGCCACCAGCCTCACGGACACTGCCAGCGTTCCCTTGCCTGCACCGGCATCGACAGGACGGAAGCTGAGACTCAGATGCCTCAGTGAGCTTGTGCGTGGTCCCGCGCAGCGCGCTGCGCCGGCACGGCTGGAGCAAGGGGTCCGGTCTCGGTCAGTGGGGCAGAGCATCATTCCCCCTCGGCTGGGGGATGTCTGTGGTCAGAGGATCACCGCTACGGAGAGCGGAAAAGCACGATCAGAGTCAGATCAGCTACAGACAGCACAAGCTGCATCCCAGCCCTGGCAAACAGGAGACCACAAGCAGCAACACGACCACGGGCAGCGCGGGGGAGCGGGCGCAGGCATCC
>NW_010517214.1:37794-41018 GCF_000687285.1 Phaethon lepturus
GGGGGGCAACGGAGCCCCTTCTGCACAGGGGATGCGGCGGGCTCGCTTGCTGCCTTCAGCACGGCTGCCCCCACAGCTCCGCACCCAGCAGAAGGGCCCAGGGAAGAGGACCGTGGGGTTTCTCGGGGAAGCAGTTTGACACTTGGTAAGAGCTCTCTCCTTTGGGTGCTCAGCCCCCTCTCACGCAAGAGAAGCTCCTGCTCCCGCCGCGCTGCACTAACACCGATCCTGCCAGCTCGGCCCTAGGAGGCTGCGACATGACACGTGCAATGCATCCCCCTCCAGCAGTGCCTTCCAAGGGTCCTGGAGGCAAGCACGGGCAGAGGGGTGACAGTCACACGCCTCTGGCCTGGGGCTGAACCCCAAGCATGGCCACAGCAGTGCACACGACTGCTCTGGGGAAACGACGTGCTTGCTCAGACCAGAAATCATAAACGTTAACTGGCGTGACTTTGCTCAAAATAAGTGAAATAAGCTCTTCCACCAGGGTTACTGCTTCCAGGAAGATGGCCATCCACAGCCTCAGTGTCTTCAGCTAGCAAAGGCAGCTTTCAATCCCTCGCCTATGTGGGATGCTGCCTCAAAACCTACACAAGAAGTGCCAAAAATGGGAAAAGTCAAACAGGCAACACCTGCAGAGCTGCACCCCTGCCAAACAGGTCCTCAGGCAGCACGACACCAACACCAATGGCTCTGGCTTGGTCAAAGAGAAACACTGCATAAAAAATCCAAATATCCTCTGGGACACACACTGTTTCCAATAAGCTGATCGTCTATTTGTCCATAGTACATCTCACCCACTCCCCAACAGGGATGGACACCACCTGATGTGATCAACCATGACCACAGAATCACAGAATCTTTGGGTTGGAAGGGACCTTTCAAGGCCATCTAGTCCAACCCCCCTGCAGTGAGCAGGGACATCTTCAACCAGAGCAGGGTGCTCAGAGCCCCGTCCAGCCTGGCCTGGGATGTTGCCAGGGATGGGACATCTACCACTTCCCTGGGCAACCTGGAGATCAAGACCATGCTCACAATACAGACTTTAACCCCTTGAAGGCATTTCTAATTACCACATCAAAAGGTGTGAAATGCTTCCTTCCCACACAGGCCTGGCCATCTTCCCCGTCTGAAAACCAAACCTCTCCCTGGCATAACTAAACCAGCTTCCCAACTGCCCCATGAATTGATGGCCTGGCTGAGGGGAGGCCTTATCACTCTCTACAACTACCTGAGAGAAGGTTGTAGTGACGTGGGTGTTGGTCTCTTCCACCAAGTAACCAGCGACAGGACAAGAGGAAACGGCCTCAAGGGGAGGTTTAGATTAGATATTAGAAAAAATTTCTTTGCTGTAAGAGTGGTCAAGCACTGGAACAGGCTGCCCAGAGAGGTGGTGGAGTCAAAAAAAGGTGTTCAAAAAACTTGTATACACGGCACTTCGGCACATGGTTTAGTGGGCATGGTGGTGTTGGGTTGATGGTTGAACTTGATGATCTTAAAAGTCTTTTCCAACCCTAATGATTCTAAGATTCTTTGGGGCTTATGCTCCCCCTGGCTCGCCCCTCAACTGTCCCCTCACCCGTCCCCTCACCCCCACATACAATTAACCACATTTACCCGTGGAAATATCTTCACAACACAGTCAAGAAGGTTTCAGTGTGAATTGGATAAACCAAGCTGTAAGAAATTGCCAAGACCAGATGGGACTGAACAAAACCTCAGGGAAAGCACACATGAAATGGGTGAAGCATCTCCTGCGCTGACCACGCTCTGACAGGCGACGGGAGGTGCAAACCCCAGCCAGGGACCTTCTCACAGTTCTGCAGGTGGAGATGCGGCTGACTGAAGACCACCAGTGGGAAAACGGGTAGAAACCACCAAAATCAAGCAAACCACTCAAGGTGGAGTAAAATTATAAAAAAAGCAACAGATTCGTGCTTTATGTTAGGAAAGGGTCGAACTTGATCTCAGTGGGCCTCAGACGTAAGTCTTGGATGTGCAGGGAAAACACCAGCTCAGTGCTTGTTAGCGGTCAAAGAGGAAAAGAGAAGGTAAGGAATTGTTTAAAAAGGCAAATTAAACAGAAAACACAACTGTGCCACGTCCACGTCCCTACCACACCTGTGGTTTGAACGCAGCCTGCAGATTTGGCCACCCTGTCCCAAAGGCAGGCTACCTCTGGGGAAGTCAGAGAACAAGACCATCAGGGGAAGAACTAAAATGAACTAAAACCTTTCAGATGAGAGGAAACAATGGGGAAAAGGGAGATGGGGCCCTTCAAATGGGTGACAGTGCTTAAATGCATCCTCCAGTGCTGCAGGTGTGAGCACAGGATGGCACAGGAGGGACAGGGTTTGCACCATGCTCCAGCCTGGACACCACCAAGATGGCAAAGACCCCAGCTGGCATGCACGGTGATGCCCACAGCAGCCTCCTGATGAGGAGAGGAAGAGCGGAGCCCACGGCAGCACCAGCACCGCGGCACCTGTGCAGACCCTGAAGCACAGCCGTTCCTCCCCCGTGCAGCACGTAGCTGTTTCACTTGGAGAGAGGTGCAGGAGTTTGTACCACTCAGTCCCATTACAGCTCACTGGGGAATGTCCTCTGAGTTAGAGGGAAAGGAAGCGGGGGATGAATTATGCGTTGTTTGACCTCGGGAACGGAAATCCATAGAGTTTCACTACTTCATCACTCCGGTGCTGCTGGCTGCGGTGCCAAGATTTCTGCCGGGACCAGTGCAGAGGCAGGGGAGGACACAGCGATGGCATTTCGGGCAGAAGCTTTAAGTATTTGTTACTTGGGAAATGGGGTACAGAAGTGCAAAATATGTTTTCTTAAATATTCAAGCAGGCTATTTAACTTTTAAAAAAGACAATTTTTTACATAGTAGCGCTTTAAACCAATAATGCCCATTTTCACATTTTTTAGTTTAGGTCAAAAGAATCCCAGTAACAGGATCAAGGGTGAAATCTTAATGTAAAACTGAGCAGCGCAACATGTCTCAATAAACCACCAGACACAATACTTAAGGTACTGTACACTTAGGGTAGCCACATGTAGCTCTGTCCACCAGCATTTTATGGGAAAAAAACCCCTAAAATATAAAAGTAGAGTATGCCTTATTTCAAAATTGAGGAGGCAAAAGGCCCTTTACTTCCATCTCCAGCGCTCAGGGATCAGCAGCTCCTATCCCCACAGCACAGCCAGAATTATGGGGAAAGAGT
>NW_010517214.1:41049-49592 GCF_000687285.1 Phaethon lepturus
TGCTGCAAGCCAGGCTAGGTAAAACACCGTAATGAATTCTCACCGTAACAGAAAAGCCCAGCTGGTTCATTCACATCCATCCCTGCGGTATCACTGGCAAACAGACCAGAGTTTGCTCAGAAATGAGTTTGGTCTCTGGTGAAATTAGGTGCTGCCCTCCATTGACACTCTCCTGATAAAGAGGTTTCATATAAAGTAGAACAGCATCTCAGGAAAACTGCCTGATTTCCCTGATTCTGGGATTCTACCCTTTTTCCCGAGGTATGGTGCTGACTGAAAGCACACTCCAGCAAACCTGCCTCCTCCAAAGTCGGGAACAGAAGGCTACTTTCAACTCATTTCTTGTAACCAACCTTTTATACACCCTGGCGAGCTACAGCTTGGGAAGTCATCGGAACTTTCGGAAGAAATAGAGAGAAATACTCTACCATCAGCATCAGAGCTGGAGCTGCCCAGAGCACACCTCGTTCCCCAATCCCTTGGGAGAGGACAGGTCAGACCACAGGACATGAAGGTCCCCCTCATCCCATGGGCTCCAAATTAGTGGGCGACAGCCCAGGAGTGATCTGGGTGCTGAGTGAGCACCCAGAGGACAGGGGTGCTGGGCTCCTGCCCACAGGGACGGGCTGCCCAGCAGAAGCCACAGCTCTTATCCCCACACCCAACAGCTCTGCTCTGTGTGAACCAAACTGCCTGGTGCATCTGAAGGAACCTGCTCAAGAACCACTTCTGCCATTGAGTGCAATTGCTCAAAGCCAACATCCGAAGGGTGCAGCAGGGCTGCAACATTTCTAGAGAGGGCAGAGAGCTGGAAAGGGCGACAGGAGTGAGCCTGAGAGTTTCCACATGTCTTCTCAGAGCCTTCTAGGACTGCCCTGGGGCTGCAAAGGAGCTCAGGGTAAGACCTGGCACATCAATGACTGCAGGGAGCAGGAAGATACTGTGACACAAATATTTTTATACAGGACACGGTAAAATAAAATTCTCCATTTGACTTCATCTTAAAAGTAAGATCCACCAGCTTCTTGAAAAACAAGGACTCCAATGGCCACTGCATGGCTACAGCTGACTGCAACGCAGCAGCTTACCAAACTGTGGTGAAGCCTGCAAGCATAAAATACAGTTAATGTGGTAAAAATCCAGTGGAGGCCTAGCAGCAGCTGGAGGTGTGACTGTGTTGCTTGGAGGAGTTTTTGTCCCATGAATCTGTGGTGCGACAGGACCTTGCATGGGGTCTGGTCCAAGTCCAGTGGAGGTCGGGTATGGCAGGGCAGCACCGCAACCTGGGAGACATGGCACTGCTCCCAGGCTCAGAAACAGAGGTCCTGCTCCTGTCCGTGGCTCTGACAACCCTGAGAACGGTTTATTCTTCAACCACTTGTCATCAGACTAGAAACTGTGTGACTCTATGGTGCTCAGCTCCATGAGACCTGACCTCAGCCAGCAATGCTGAGGAGCTGATGTAACAAGCCACAGAGCCACCGCTATCAAGTCGTGCCAGAAAACGGTGTTAGACCCCTGATGTTGTGACCACAGAGCAATGGTAACTCCAGATTCGGTGCCGAACCTGAACCGTGCCATGCCTTAAAACACGTGGCAGGAATGGAGCTAAGCCCTCTGCTCTGCACCATGGCCATGGTGGCTGGGACAGGCTTCAGGCAGGGTGGCTGTCCCCAGATGCCAGCAGGCACTGGCAGTAGGACACCCAGAGAGACAGTGAGTGCAAGGACAGCAGAGCCTGCCTGACGAGTGGGTAATTAAGACACAAGATGTTGGCTTTTGCTGAACAATGCTGTGGCAACATCCCCACCCAGGTCACAGAAACCTCATGAGCTGTGTTACAGCAGGTTCAACCACATCCATGTGAGCTGCTGACCATGCTGCAAAGAAAGCCACTGAAGGAAACTTCTCCCTTCATGTCCACACCATTGCTGAGCTTCAGTTCTGTGTTTATTTTTAATGCCACAATCCTCAGCCCCTTACACCACACCGGAGGTGAGCCCTTGAGTAGCTGAAGTGATCTAATGGTAGTGTAGCGCCTTCTTCCTCCCCACCTATCCTCCTCCTCTCCCTGTGCCTGCTCGCCACTCACCGCTCCCCTCCGTAAGCCCATTTACTCACCAACCTGGAAAGCTCTGCCCTTCCCGCCCCTCCATGGCTTTTTTTTTTCATGTGCTTTTCCTGGGTTAGGGAGATAAATAACTCAGAGAAGGCTCCAGCAAACATTAGCCCACAAGACAGGCAGCAGAAGAGCAGGACAGAAGGCAGAGGACCAGCACCTCCATCTTTTGGCAACAGCGTGCTCTTGGCCAGGCTCCCTTTCCCCATCTTACAGGCTCTGCTTGCCACCCACTCCTCCCTTCCACAGGATGACTAGCAGTGTCATTAACATCCAACTAACGAGGGCTAAGGGAGTTCACACCTCGAGTTACTAGGTAATGCTGCTGGAAAACTTAAGGAGACTACAACGCGCTGGTCTGCCTTCAGATTGCACTTGCAAAATACTCCTCATAAAAAGCACATAGATATTTTTAAAGGAAATCCTTGGATGCTTCTGAACGTGAATGCAGCAGGCAGCCGCAAAGGTATGCCAAGCCAACGAGTCAATGGGTTGGATCTGGTAGTCTGACACCACGTTGTTAGGCCGCTCCAGCAGCAGCAGCCAAGCAGGGAATGAGGCTGAAGTTCTGGCCAAAGCCACGGTCCTGCCGATGGATGCCAAAAGATACAAGAGCGTAGCCAGGAGCATGGCAGAAGGATCTCCAGAGGACACATCAGCTGTTCGCTGGAGGTCAGAAATCACTAATGCAACATAGTGCAGTGCTGATGGCTGTTACGATGCTGTGCACATGACACTGAACAATGCACAAGATTGTGGATAGTCTTGCACTTGCTTTCATAAGAGTTGATGCAAACAGGTCAATTAGTGAAAGCCCACTGGAGTGAGAATTTTACTGAAAATTACATTATCCAGCCTTTAAAGGCTCCCAACGATCCTTTCATGGAAGAACTGGTGAAGAAAAAGTACTAATCTCTAGAAATGGAAATAGGTACAACATTTCACTACAAATTCAGTAACTGGGACAGATCAAAACCAGCAAGACCTCAAATTAAAAGTGTTTGAAGGACAGGACTGTTGGAAAACCTCTCCCAACAAAACAGAGAAGAAGAGACAGAACAAGGGAGGGCACCTTAGGCAACATCTTGGTCTCATCCGTCACGACTACTCCTACAGGCAACAGGTCTATGCAACTACCTCTCCTCTGCCAGGACCTGAGCTCCAGGGATGCGCTTTCCAAGAGCAAGGTCTCCTGAGAGCACCGAGTCCCAACACAGTGTCCTGCATCCCAAGGTGATGTTGTTGCAGCCACTCACACCTGTGCCATGACCCCAAAGGCACATTAAGAGACTCCTTTCAGTCATCTCCTTCCTTTCCTTCCCCCTTCATTTACATTTGGGCTGATGGGAGGGATGCTACCCAACTGCAGTGTGTGGGGAGAGAGCAGAGGTATCAGCACTGCAGAGAGATTTCATTTTCATATTCCTTTTGAATATCAAGTAAAGCAGTAAGTTCCAGCGACAAGGCTGACCCCAAAAATATTAATTATAACACCACATTTTTAGCGACATTGCGTATCTGCCTCATCCTTAGTTTTCTCCCACCTCCTCCACGAACGATCTCCTTTCTCCTACACATGCCCGCCCTGAGGTCCCTCACACCACAGCGGCATAGAGCTCTTCGTAACAGAGTCCTCAGGCATCCCTGTCCTTCAACCTTTGGGAAAATAAACACCCTTATCTCCTGCTTCTTCCCTTGTTTCATGTCACTGGCACAACTTCCAATGCTGAAGCACTACTCAGACTCCATAGTAAGCCTCAGCGCATCTTGTATTGGCACAGGCAGCAGCTGCAGACATTTAACCAGCGGAAAGATCCTGCAAGTTCACAGAAATCCATCCTCCATCTGAACACACTGGTGGGATCTTATCCCAAAGAGCAAGGAACTGTAGCTTTGGAGGTGATCTGGGCCCTAACGAAACAAGCCCAGAGCTGAGTCTTTGCATGGTTTGAGAAAGGTGCTTATGGCAAATCTGAACCATGGAAATAGATATTCGTCCTCTACTGACCCTGTAAACGTGCCCTGCCCAACCTGAACCTCAAGCCAGCAGCTCAGCCTGCACCTGACACAGGACACGGCCACAGTGCCACAACATGGACAGGTCTCGGCTACCTGGAGACCCAGGGTCTTCATGTCTCACTGAACCATGCAGACTTCCTTGGACACTTCTTACTGTCCATCTGTGAACAGGAATAAAACTTCCCAGCCTCGGTGCACCACGGTAAAAACAGCCTCAAGGTTCTCTGCTGATCCTACACCAGAAAAGCATCTCGGTGTACTGGATGAGGTCCTTCGGCATCCAGCTGATGGTGGACAGAAGGTGTCCCTTCCCAGCACATTTCTGGCTTCATAACTCCACAGCAAATACCAAGGATACACTTCCCAGAAGGCTACAGAAACAGGGAAAGAAGGTCTCCCACAGTCTAGACAAGTCTTAAATCTCATTCTGAAGCCTTCTACCTCAATTATTAACTTCCACGAAGAGGAACAAAGGCAGGTCACAACATCTGAAACTTTCTCTAGGGTTTGTTCACATTCTTCTTTTTCCATGTAATGAACCAGAAGAGTTGATATGAAAGAGTCCAGCACTGCTGCACGCCCAAGCCAAACTACACGAGCAACCCTGCCACTTCTTCCCCGCAGCTTAATTTCTGCACTCTATAACCAAGACACCTCTTCTGCTCTGCTCTTGTTCCAATCTAAGCCCCTGTGTCACGTGAAAACCATCACCTCCTGGTCATTCTTTCTGCTCTCAGAGGAAACCATCTGATGAAGGGCACCATCAGTTTGATAGCTGCAGCAGTCAACCTTGGGGTGAAGACTGTAAACTGGCTAGGCAACCCCTGAATCACTGCAGGGCAAACAAGGAATTCAAGACCAGATCTGCCAAAATTTCAAGTTTTCACTACTCACAGGACACGTTTCTGATTTTCCTACAATGCAACCTAGGTCTAACAAGCTACATAAGACACCAGGACTTGAGGATGGGTACTCCCGCAAGCTGTCACATCTGAACACTAACCACAAGGTCTTCTCTCCTTCCATCCAAGCAAGTTACCGATATTGATTTTGCACCACATAAACACACTCAGAGAAGCTGGAACGCGAGCAGGTCCTCTGCTGCAGGCACACTCACAAGCAATATGTTCACTTTCCTCTCCAAAGTGGGCTGTGATTTGAAAACAGCAGCAGTGCCAGTTCCAGCACAAGCAAGGCTTGATGCAGTAACCACATATCATTAGCAAACTGTTCCCTCCATCAGGATCTCTTGCTTTCATCTCTTCTTTGTCTGGAATGATAGTTCCAAGACTCCATAGCCTTCCTTTTCCAGTACAACACGCAACTTCCTTTGCTGCCAATTAAATCTGCTGATTTACAAAAGCTTTTCCTCAAGATCTACATTACTTTTGCACAACTATCTCCCACATACTGGTTTTTTACTTTAATTTAACTTTTCTCCCCTTGAATCAAATCACCATTTTCCTCTGATTATAATTTGGTGAAATGAAATATAAAGTTGAAGGATATCAGATTTAAGGAAAAGAGGAAAGCAGAGCACGATGACAAATGCAGCGCGCTCTTGTCTTGTTTTGTTTCCCATTCAGCCCAAAAGACACCCTGCTCTCATTAGCACTTAATGCAGGTGAAAATAAAGGGGTTTAGTATTAAAACAGCGTGGACACATGGAAAACATCCACTCCGGACCTGTTTGAACTTGCCCAATATCAATGCTAAGCGCTTTCTCTACATCAGGAGCTCCTTCACTCATAAGACTGTAACTCCTTATCTGGGCTAATAATATTCAATATGAAACCTCTCAAATCCCATTTGAAAACTTAAGTATTCAATATCTAGGACATTTCTCCACTCCATTAGAAACGTAACAGCTTAAAGAATACCATCCTGCTGCCATCACGAAACAGGCTAACTGCTTATCTGCTGGTTACACCCAAGCCCCAAGGTGTGAATCCTGGGTGCTGCTGCTGCTCTCCCACCCCACCAGCTCATTTATGCCAAGGAAGGATCTTGCTATTTCACTGCCTGCAAAGAAAGGAAGGGTTGTGCAAGGCAACAGTGACCAGGAGGCCCAGGGGCCTCTCGGACGAGGACATGGAGCATGGGCTGTGCAGAGAGCAGCTTCAACGCTGAGAACAGCTGGACACCTCATTCAAGCAGATGGAGTTGGCAACCCCAAGCTAAACACACACAGGCAAGGCTGCGAGTCTGAAACGCTCTGCGTAAGTGTTGTAATGTTTTAAGGGACAAGCCATAATCTACGAACAATAGATCTGGTCACATTCCCGACAAGGCAAATTCCACCCTCCAGTCAAGATGTGACACCAGGCATCCGGCACTCGCTGACATGGAAACTCGATCTATTGGCAAGGCACTGACCGTGCAACCACAGCACCCCAGGAACATAACTGAAGAGCCACGCGCTGCAGCCGCTTGAAACATTTCTAATTTCCTCCCAAATTTGTTGAAATACAGATTATGGTGGTGGCTGGGTGAAAAGCAGGAATTCAAATCCTGGACTCCAGAAATGTCTTTGACCAGGCAGCGATGGGCAAGTTGGTGGACCCAACAGGAGGTGCCCACCGCTGGGACAGCCTGCATGTAACACATGGAATCCATCCTCATGAACACAAAAACCAGAACAAAACAAGATCTGCTGGCATTGCTAATACTACTCTCCAAATCTGGGTAAGAAGGCAAAGAGGAGCCCAGAGACCCGTCCGCCCCTGCGGCAGCCACCAGAAGAATCACCAACTTTCCCAGCCTGTTGAAATAAACCCATTTTTCTAAATGGAACAGTAACCACAGTGTAATATCAAGATAGAGGACGGCTTTTATTTACATATACAAAGGAGTTCGTAACACTCCAGCTCTACTGTAAGGGCAGCTTGCTGAGAAAAGCAACTCTGATCAAAGCTTCCAGGCCCCTTCTGTAGACCATAAAAAAGAAAATCTAGTGAGCTTACTGAGTAACTGCATAAATTATCCCCAGGTTTTTATGCACAAGACTCATGAACTTCTAGCCAGAATGCATTTTGTTTGTGGCATTACCGTTTTTCCTGATTTATGTGCCTGTTGGGCTTAGGGAGGATTTTGGAGGTGAAGCATACAACAAACACATACACAAAAATGGGCATTTTTACCAGGAATGTCCACTTCCAGATGACAAGCTTTGTGTTTCTGTGTAAAATTTTTCTATATAAACACTCACACAATATATACAAATACATGCGTATATACACACACACACACACACACACACACGTACCTGACAGTCATGAAGGTCATAAGAAAGAGCTAACCCTTCAGGATTGTCTATGGCATGAGGTCACCTCTACACTTAGCATGTGAGTGCAGCAACAAGGCATTTTTGTTGTGCAACGAGAAGACTTCAAGCTTCTTGGCAAGCTGCACATACCTCTTAGTTTAAAAACAGTATCTGCACAAAATGAACGTGCCCAAGTGTTTTGCAACTCCCTTCACTGATCACGGAGCTCCCAGCATGTGACACGAACTAGGTCCTGGGTGCAGGTATACCTAGCACCTACCAGAGGAATTAAATAGCTCATTTACAGACATGTTATTCCCTCTATCTCCTGCCTCCAATTGCTATCATCATCTTCAGTGGACAAGTTTCCTCCACTTGCTTCCGTTTGCTCTGAATATATCTAAAGAATCCTTTGAAGTCAAAATATTCTTAGCAATTAGATCTTCTTTATTTCTTTTTGCCTTCCTAATTATCCTTTTAACTGCCTTCTGCTTATTTTAATAGATCTTCCTATCCTCCTCCTTACCAGACTGTTTATACTTTTTAAAAGCCTACTGCTTACTGCTTCTAATACTGTTTACATCTTCACTTAGCCACCTCAGCTCCATCCCTGCTTTTTGCCTGGTTTCAGAGTTAACCGGGGGAAATTTCCTCTCTGATCTCTACAGCAGTTTGTAAATACCTCCCCCTTTTTCTACAGTATGTTTCCCTTGTATCTGGGAGAGGGAACGAAGTCTCCTCTAGACCACAAAGCACTCCGAGAAAAATCCATATTCTTATATATTGCTTTAGGCAAACTTCTCTCCACTGCTTTGCCTATTGCTTTTGCATTAAGACTATTAAGCAGATTATTAATGACTGCGTCCCATGTGTTCCCTAACTACCTTATTCATTATCATTTCCTGCCTCAAAAAGTAAACAAATAGCCTTTTGTGCTCAGTGTTACAGGAGATTATCTATGGATTTCATTAGTTATAACTCTACTAAGGGGGGAAGAACAGTTGCAAGAACTTTGGTTTCACGCGAGGGCTTGTGCCAGGGTGTGTGCGTGCACGTGCAACGGTCCGACATTGGCAGAGGAGGTTTTGGAGCATCCCTTCAGGTTTGGAAGTGAAAGTAATTTAGGGTCCATTCAGCAGG
>NW_010517214.1:49623-61932 GCF_000687285.1 Phaethon lepturus
GGGAGGCTCACTCAGTATTTTCTCTGTTCCTTATAAACCTTCCCCAACCATCTGCTACTGGACATTGGGAAACAGGATACCAAAAGAGAGACAGAAAGTGAGATCTTTTGTTTAAAGCACAGAATAGCCATTCTTTATAACATAACAGCAATCCTCCCCTGTCTAACTGCTAAGCTCTGCCAGAAAACTCTGAAACACATATTCCATAGATGCAGAGAATGAGCAACAGCATCGAGATATGCAGCGTCTACAGTTTCCCTTGGTAGTTTGCTCTAATAGCTGATCTCCCCTGCTGTTCAAAATTTCCACCTCCTACTTTTAAAAATATTTTTGCGTCTTCATTTTGTCATCTGAATGTTTGGATCCAGCTTCCAGGTATTGTTTCTTGCCACGCAGTTTGCTAAAATGAAGGTCTCTGGTACCTGCTTTTTTCTCTTTTTTTTTTTTAAACCCCTGGAGAACTGGCTCCATGAAGATAAAAATCAACAAGTGTTTTGTTTTTTTCTTCTCAGACTTATTGTCAGGGAGAGTTTCCCAAAATATGGTGCATGTCCCCAAATCTTTAGGAACAAACACCAATGAGTATTTCCTTTGACTTCTCGAGTCGTTTCCCTCCACTCACATGGCCTGTGTCTTCTCCAACTTTTCAACATCACTTAAAAAAACGAGAGAACTGAAAATGGGGATATTGCATTAAAGCTTAAGGAAGAGGAGAAGACAGAATAGCTGTTCTCACATAGCTCACTTGTTCTGCACACCTGTGGTTTGCATCACCCTGTTCCCACAGACTCAGCATCACTGCTTATGCGCAGCAGTTGTCCCTTTCCCATCCCAAAGCCTGGTTTGGCATCTCTGCTCCTTCTCTGGTCTCCCCATCCCAAAAGCACTCCCTCCAGCTCTCACCTCCAGATGCACAAATCCTATCATTCACCCTGTGAAACAAAGTTCATCCGATGGAGACTAACCAATAATCTAAATCCATTTGAACAGCTACACTCCCTCATTACCTCATTTCCACCTTCTGCAAGCACAACCATCAGTCCCTGGCACCGTGGAGCTGGACCCCATGGCCATTGGCAATGCATGCGGTCATCCAAGACCCCATTCACTACCCGTTTCACACCAGCTTGCTGCTACCAGAGGGTATTTTGGTGCATGACACCAAAACAAGACATTTTGCCAGCTTGGGAAATGACACATCCTCCACCCCTTCTGCTAAAGAACAAACTCAATTCGATACTCCCATCACCTCCACCCCTACGTTTTGTGCACTCCTTTGCTTTGTCAGTCCTCATCCCCAGGTTGATGTCAGGCTAAGATGGTACAACAACAGCATTCTCCAATCTTCCTGGAATATTCTCGCTATATCCAAGTCGCACAAGAGGAAAAAAAAAAGACAGGCAGATCCCACAGGAGTCCCCAGAGAACATCACCTACACGTGATGAGTGGAAAATGCTCCCACCTCTCAGCCTGTGCTCCCTGGTTAATGCTGGACCTGGATGCTCTTCTGCACACAGGCTGTAAGTGTATCATACCTCTTCCTTACAAACAGGGAACAGCAATATTTATTAAACATGTCTAGTTTTTCTGCTTTAGTATGCATTTTACCTCTCCTCAGCCCTGATAAGTCTACACAAACCATTATTAGAATTTCTTTTGTTCCTAATACAAATACTTTCTTACTGTTCCTTACACTGTCACAGGTTTTTCCCTTGTGTTTTTAACTTCCTTTATCAATTTTATGCACTTGATAACTTCTAACTCAAGGATAACTGTCATCTCTTCCTTTTATTATTCCCCTTTTTTTTTTGCTTTTCTTCTTTTTTAATTCTCACTAGCGCAGCGCTGCTCAGCTCACGCATGAGCTCAGCTAGCTCATGCAAGAGGGTGGCCAGCGGGAGAAGAGGCAGGAGAGGGGAGCTCAGGGTCCTGCACAACACAAGCTGCACCCTAGTTTTAGAGCAATTTTAAACCCAGACTAAGGTTCTCATTTCATGGCAGCGACCATCCTTTGTGAAAAAGCACCTGTGAATGACACAGAGGACAACACATCCCAGAGAAGGATCTGAACTCAGGACCCACATGGCACCTTTTTGGAAATCCCATGAGGAACCAGCTGTATATCTGGGCAAGTTAAGAGGGTTGCGGGGTGTGATCTGAAGGAGGGCTTATGCCAAAGCCCCTGCAAGAAAGCCAGATGCCATCAAAACCAAAATGAAAACAGATGCCAGCACAAAAAGGCTTAAAGCCCTCAGCACAGGAAGGACATGGACCTGTTGGAGCGGGGCCAGAGGAGGCCACAGCAATGCTCCGAGGGCTGGAACAGCTCTGCTGGGAGGACAGGCTGGGAGAGCTGGGAGGGTTCAGCCTGGAGAAGAGAAGGCTCTGGGGAGACCTTATTGCAGCCTGCCAGGGATTAAAGGGGGCTTAGAAGAAAGAAGGGGACAGACCTTTTAGCAGAGCCTGTAGCGATAGGACAAGAGGTAAGGATTTTAAACTGAAAGAGGGCAGATTTAGACTAGATCTGAGGAGGACATTTTTGACACTGAGGGTGGTGAAACCCTGGCCCAGGTTGCCCAGAGAGGTGGTGGATGCCCCATCCCTGGGAACATTCCAGGTCAGGATGGTCAGGGTTCTGAGCAACCTGATCTAGTTGAAGATGTTCATGAAGATCATCATAAAGACGCTCACTGCAGGGGGGTTGGACTAGATGACCTCTAAAGGTCTCTTCCAACCCAAAGATTCTATGATTATCAAGCATCAGTAGAAGAACATACAGTTTTAGTGAAGCGTTTTCTACTGATGAGGTCATAAGTGTACTGTATCCCTGAAAAACTTATAAAAATGCAGGTAGGAAACAAAAGACTCAAGGCATTACAGTCCATATCCCAGTTATGTAGGAATGATGGTGGTGTGGTGACAGAGAAGCAAAGCGCAGCCCAGTAAATTAAACATGATTATTATGCCAATAGATAGCAGAGAACCTCTATGGACTGGAAGCCCATCCAAGAAAGGCTACAGGATCGGTGAGCAGAGGATGGTGACGGTGCCTACAAAATGTCAAGGAATTGACTGCAGAAAGGCTGCAGGTCTCTGCCAGGGCAGAAAATACAATCGCAGTAAATGGCAGAATTCAGTCAATCCCACAGAGACTTGCAAGTGTGAAACCAGGTTTGATGCAGAAACGATGCTGAAGGTCCCACGCAGGACCTCTCCCGGCACCGTGTCCTCAGCCAAGGCACGCTGGGAAACGCAGCTGTCCGTGAGTCCTGCCCCGCTGTTCCTGGACAACGAGCCTTGGGACAAGGAGGAGGAAAGCGGGCATTGACAGGGATGGAGGTCTGGGCTCTGGAGCCCCTCAAGCATGCCCAGTCCTGCTGCTCCTGCACCCTCTGAGGGTGGTCACACTGACTGGCTCAAGAGATCAGCACAAAAACCCAGCCCTGCTGCAGAGCCCACCATGCAGCCGACCCCAAAGTCTTCACAACACAAAAGCTACACAAAAAAAGTCCATTACGCTAACACTTAACTGAAGAAAAGGATACTTAAATAGGAAAATGGGTTAAAAGAATGCTAACGGAGCAGCTAAAAGGGCTTGTAGGTGAGGTGGAGAACTCCCAGAAGATGGTTATCACCTACCAAAGGGGGCTTGTTAGACAAATAAGCATAGTTTAACAGTAGAGTGAAAAAGGCCATTAGAAACAAAAAGACACCCTCAAAAAGAAATCAAAATTAACAGAATGTAAACTCAAGGAAGGTACACTTAAAGAACAAAACCTAATTTAGGAAAGAAAAAAAAAAAAATCAAACACACAAGCACCAGAAGTCTGACAGATTCTGGTACAAATCAAGCACTGAAGAAAGGTAAAACCACGGGATAAAAATTCAGCTTCTTTGCACCAGTGCTCACTTGTCACAGGGCTCAGCAATTCCCAACCTGGACTCTTCCTTCACAGAAATGAGGAGCCAAGTAGCTGCCTCAAACTGCAGGGTCACCAGAAAAAGATGCAGACCTGTCTAGCAAAATTAACAGCAAAAAAAAAAAAAAAAGATCTACAGGGCCAGACAGTATCCATCCAAAAGTCTGAAAGGCATTAAGCTATTCAAATTACCTAGCTACCACAAAATCACTGGTATCAACCTCAGTACCTAAGAATCAGAAAGTAATGAATGCGATCCCACCATTTTAGAAGAGCTACAGAAGAGATCTAAGGAACTACTACCTGCAGAACTTCATTTTTGTAGCAGGAAAATTTGTATAAACAGTAATTAAAAAATAAAGATAAAAATCAGTGTTCGCACATATTAAAAAGAAACACCAGGAATCAATACGGCCTCTGTAGATAGTCATAGCTCACTGAGCTATGAGGACTGTTGGCAAGGATCAATGTGCAAGTAGAAAAGGGTGAGCGAGCGTTGTAGCATACCTGGATTTCCAAAAAGCCTTAGGCAAGTTTCCTCTACGAAGGTTCTTACGGCAAATACACTCACAGTACTTTCATATGTACGGGATACAGTAGGAAGTCATCTCATTGGTTAACAACTGATTAAAAGATGGAAAATAAAGGGCAGAAAGAGTTTGTTATCCCAGTAGGGTCCTGCAGGCATCTGCTCCGTGCACCAAGATTTGGAGAAAGTAATATACCAGAAGGAAAACTACGACATACACAAAATCAAGGTATCTAAATTAGACATTAAAATTCACAAAAGCAATCGAGGAGACACTGAGGGCACTTCTCCAGCAGCACGAGCGTGCGTTCAGTGGTAGCCAGCAAGGCAACAACTAATTATGAGTAAAGAAAGAGAAAATGTGCCGATGCATAAAGCTGCATCCATAGCACTGTGCATAGTTCTGGCGATCCCACCTTGAAAGCGACTGCAGAAATAAAACAGGAAGAATGGAAGCAAATGAGGGCAACAAGAGTGAGAGAAACTCCCGTGGTGTGTACAGAGTGTCCACGAACACCCGGAGCAGCACCCCAAGAATGGGCTAGGAGAAGGGGCACGCAGGACAGCTCGTCATTGCTTCCCAAAGCACAAAGCTAAAGCCCCAAAATAAACCCCACAAGCAAGGGAAAGCAAATATTTTTCGCACTCCTGTTTGCCTAAATAAATTGCGGACACTGCTATTATCCAAATAATTGCCTTGCCAGTCGGTAACGCCAGGCTACTGAAAATCCACACAACGAGGGGCTGCAGCACATCCTGGGGACAAGATACGAGGAGCCTCCAAAGGGTGAGCACAGCACTGCGAAGCAGAGGTGAGAAAGAAACAGCTGGATGCTATACTTGCCGGAGTGGAAAATAAAGCTATTGTTAGTAAATCATCTGTCCCGTACCTGCAGTTACACAGGACACAGGTATCAGACAGTTCCTGCCCTGCAGAGCCTGCTGGCAAGGCTGTAGGCTGACAAGGAAACCCAGAAGAGTTTGCAATACCGTTTTCTTCTATGCAGCTGGTCACCACGTAACACCCAGTGATGGAGAACTGGGAATCAAAGCTGTTGATGGCTTGAGCATCTCATATGAAAAGACATCACCCGGAAGGGAGAGGGCACAAAAACATCGAGGGAGGGAAGGAGAAACCAATGACCTCAACCTGAGACAGCAGAGCCTTCGTTCAAAGGGACAGATTCGGAGACGTGGCTTAGAGCAAAATTTCCTCTGCCTTGAAATACAGAGACAGGGAAACACAGCAATGCAGAAAGTCAAAGGAAAACACTGGAGGATGGATTTATAGAGGTGTCCAAGAGGAGGAAAATGGTTATGATCAAACATCTCCCCTTCCTCATGCAGAATTATTAATAGTTCTTCCACAGAAATTAGTAACAGAGCCAGCGTGTTTGCTGGATCCACACCTTCGCTGGGGGATGCTCTTGGAGTCACCTTTGGGTCACCTTTGAAACCCCTCAACTGTCTCCAGAATGAAAGAACAGGCACAAATTCTTCGAGTTTACAGCTTGCTGTGATGTCAACTTGGAAAAATTTAACAAAAATAATTGGACAAAAAGTTTAAAAGTTAGGATGTCCCAAAAAAAATGTTTCTGCAGTTTGCTTTTGAAAAATTTCCTACTGCTTTTTTGGGTTTGTGGGATCATTAAAATAGCTGAGCTGGGAACGTCATTTATTTCATTGGTTTTGCTAAGAAAGAGTACCTTCTGGGATGGAACAGTGGGGATGTTTATGGGGGGAAAAAAGGCTTTCTGTGAATAAAATGGATTCAACTATTGATATGCAAAATAGACCAAATGATTATTTATATAACAAACTATTATAATGTGACCAAACTTCAAATATTAGAAAAAAACCCCAACACTTTGGCAGAAAAGAAACTAAGATGTGTTATGGCTGGTTCCAGAACGTCTAAATGAAAGCACGTATTAATGGAATACATTCCTTGTATTTATTGCGTAAGGGCTCTCTTGCCATAGGGAGAGTTAAGGTAGAGGGACGGTGTGTTTTGGAAACAACGCTGGCCAAACACTTGAAAATTACATAAATCCAGAGGAGACAGATAATTTTTTTTGCTATTTTTGGGTGGGAGGAAGGAAGAGGCTTGAAAAATGTAAATATTCTAATGCCGTTTTTTCTCCAGAATGATAGTTTGCTCATGATGATATTCTATTAACAAAACGAAATCCTTCTGTCCCGCAGAGGCAAAGGGATAGGCTGAAGCACAGGAACCGGGTACCATTTTACTGACTTCAGCCAAAGCTACCCGTGGGGAAATTTAACCACAAGCCTAAATTCCTGCAGGACTGGTCCTTAAGTGAATTCCTAAGCGGAACAAAAATTAAGGCATTGAAGATAAAACAAAATAAAAACCAAAAAAAAACCCAAAAACAAACCACACATCCTATGAGGAAAAGTCAAGATACAAATGGAAAATTCCTTCCTGGCCCCGTGGATGCTAATTGCGTACCTTATGCTAGGAGCTGAATATCATAAACTTCTACATATATATTTAATTAGGTTAATTTGTAAAACACAGACATACGTCTGCTTAAAGTAGACAGGAACATTTCATTTTATACGTTTTAAATATCACCTGATGAACTACAATCACAAACACTGTTTATGCTGGAGTAGGAAGGCCAAAGAGCTCTCTGTAACATGAGGAGAGCACAAACATTTACGAGTCAGACAAACAAACATCCCCAAGATGTGACTGCTATCTCCTCCACGTTATCAGAAACCAAAAGCAAATGGAGCATTCTCAGCAAATTTACTTTCTAGCAACGAAACCAATTAAGACTACGGTGAAGAGAAAAAAAAAAAATCTAAATACGTGCAAGGTTTCAGGAAACTGGCCTCTTGTTTTTCTCTATTTTGGGGTGTTCTTTTGCATTTACAAATGGCACGACTACTTCCACTGAGGATGCTCCAATGGACTCACGCCTACATCCCTCCGACGTCCGCGAGCTGCTTCCAGGAGCGGGAATTCATCGCTGCTCTCAGACCCCGCACGGCGCAACATGGACCTTGCGAACTTGCTCCGGATGTATTTTTCCTTCACCTAATGCAACTTACTTGGATACTTTTGCATTTTTTACTTCTGGCCCAGCGTCCTCCCCGGCTCGGCGCAGGGCAGGCCCCACTCCGAGGCTGTCTCTCCGGCAGTGTCCTAACAACTCAGGAGAAACGCTCCTTCTAACTGCTGTTACCACCAACCAGCCAAATTTACAGGCCTCTCAAATAAAGACAGGTAAGAGGGTAAAAACAGCCCTCCCTCGGAGCCGGTGCGTAGTTCCCCTCGGTGGCGTTAACCATAACAGACAGCCAAGCCACGTGCCCCAAAGCAGCCCAAACACGGCCCAGTCAAAACAGGCCCGGGGACAGTCCTTCTGGTGTTCAATTATTAATTCCTTCTCTGGCAAAGTTCACCTCCGGCCCCGCCAGCCCACACTGACCACACCAACTCGCGCCCACCGCCAAGCGCCCATTCCGGCAGCCCCAGGGCCACCAACTGCCGGGTCCCAACCCGTGCCCAGTGCCGCTGCCACTACCGTGGTCCCAGGGACGCACCTGAGCATTTCGAGAGCCCGATGTCGGCTCCCGTCAACGGTATCACCCGACTGCACAGAGAAATCCCACCGATTCCCAACGGGATTTTCAGATCCCCTCTGCTACCAGCTCAACCCAAATCCAGCTGTGCCTCCCACAGGTTTCAAAAATGCATACAGAAATTCAAAAAGGTATTTTGTTTCCAGCAAATAATTATCCTGTGTCCTTACAAACCTCCCTTCCCACCCTTGAAATTACAAATATCACCAATGCCAGTAAAAGCTCAGGATTTGCAGCCCACAGACTAAAGATCATCAGACCTCAAGTGACAGATTTACACCCAGAAAGCAGGAGCTGTTCTTGGGTTTCAAACTACGAACCTCCCGGGGCCACTTGCACGCTGTTCACTGGGACGCTCTGAGCTCAGTGTCCGAACTACACCCAACAGCCTGCAGGCTTAATGCAAGAAATTGTACAAATCTGCTCAAATAGGGTTTCATTCTCCCCTGGTGCAGCCAAGTACTTAAAATAGTAATAAATAAAAAAACCCTCACCAAAATACAGACAACTCAATTTCAAGCGTGCACCCCAAAGGCTCTGCAGCACCCCAAGCCCTGGCCGAGGACCACAACTACGCTCTGCTCCCAACGGGGTCAACCCACGTCGCTTTGGGTTTTCCTCCAGGTTCCCCTCCCGGCTCTCCCACACTGGCAGAGCTGTTGGCTTTGGTTGCAGCGTTTTGAAAACTGAGGTTTAATACTTCTAAAAATAGGTGTAAAGCAATTAAATGCTTGTACTAAAATTGTTCTCAACATACTGGAAGCAGAACCTAAATGACGGGCCTTCAACGCAAGCACACCCAATTTCTTCTGAAAACTCACTTCTGCTGCTATTTTCGGGCAGGAGAGGATACCTACACCCACCCAGAGTAAAAAATTAACTTTCGAAAAATTACTTGCTGCCTGAGTGTATCTAGTGAAATGAAATCACAACAAGTATTAAAACCTGAAGACCCTGGAAACATGACGCTGCCATCGGTGCACCAGCACCGGGATGTGACCATGTCTGGCCCATCACAGCTGCTGAGTGATGTGCTTGCTCAGCTCACCGCCGATGGAAAGGTCTGACCGACATGGCTGTTCTCACTCCTATCACTTACTGAGATACTGAACCTTGTGTGATAACACCCCTAATTTCTAAAACAGTACAGAGGGTACGATGGCTCACCAAGGTCTGACCCAAGTGTGGCCAAGCCCCTTGCCGGTAGGGACGCAATGGCCCATGCAGCATCCCAGACTCACCAGAGATCTGCACCCTACGTCGATGAGTCGAGTCTCTCAGACACACCTATATGCTTAAACACGTACACACACGTATTGACCCCTCATATATACGACTCCTCAACGACTCCGGCAGCACCAGCCTCTGCTCCATGCGCCAACGTTCGCGCTTCCCTGGGTCAGCCCGTTATCAACGTCAGCAAAATCTCTGGTCGCCGTTTTTCCATTTCCAGCATCGTTTTTCACATTACGCCAGCCAAATACAGATGCGAAACAAACACAAGTGCTGTAAATTACAAACAGGGAAAGCCTTGCCTATATAATTAAATCTTTGCAGGTAGAGTACACTACACCAGCACGCTGAAGAGCGCTTGTCAATACAGGTGAGAGGAGTACAGCCAGAGGAGAAAGACTCCCAAGAAGAGCTCCTCTAAGACGAGGAACTGGCACGGTGACTGAAAAGCACCATGCACAGTCACGGCCAGGCCCTTCACAAAGGGAGAGCCGAGGGGGCGTGCGCAGGCCCCCACCCGGGCTGACCCAGAGCTCTGCAATTTCACCCCAAAACAGGCTGCGTGGCCTCCGGCTTCTCCAGAGGCAGCACAACTCTGCCAACTACAATTCTCATCACCTGGTGGGAGCCTGACCTCGTCCAAGAGTCACCCGGCCCCATCCACACCCATGGAGGCACAAGCACGGGGGTTCAGCTGGTTCGACCTCCCCAAGGGAAGCACAACACGCCCTGTGCCCCCCATGGCAGCCTCCGCTCCCCGAGCCACTAACACAGCACGCCAGCCCGAGGGCAACGGCTTCCAGAGTGCTGGCACGAGCACTCACAGATGGGTCAATGAACCTGAGCTACCTGCCAACCAGTTGCCAAAAAACCCCAAAAGATGTTGCCCACAAAAACTCTTCTATATGGGTACAGAGGTGGCTTAAATAGGGGTACAGAGTCCTATCTGCTAATATCACTTCTACCCTCAATGCTGTACCCTTCCCCAAACACACCTGTCTGAGCAAGAAACTCCTTTGCACTTTCAAAGAGCACGGAGGAGGATTTTCTCTACTTAACCTCTTTTTTCTGCCGCATCTTAACATCTTACACTACTCACTTTGAGAGCAAGAGACTCAAATAAGTAAACCCCAAGTAACTCAGAAAAGCCATCATGCAGCTTACCGGGCACCTCCACATGCATTTACACGCTTCATAGGGTCAGTGTACGGAACACACATTACAGGAGATCACCTATGTCCATCATTTTGGTATCCGACCATGCACATCCCAGAGGCTAGCAAAGCAATTTCTGCGTGGGAAGAGCCCAGACTGCTGACCCCAGCCCAAAAGGAAGATCATCGCTCATGCTCAACACACCACCGTAGTCCCACCAACGGCAATGAGAATGCTCAACAGGAGACAGCAAATGAGGGCCAGGGCTGTGGGAGGACACATTCAAGGTCCAAATATCCAACGTGAACCAAGGGAAAGCAACCGTGCCTTTATAAAGACCCTGTCCGAGAAGTAGGGCATGGCAGCTTTGAGTTCTCCAGCACGCACCTGTCTCAGGAAGGGACCTACTCCACAAAAAGGACACGTCCTCCAGCCCTTCCCTTCTTCCACAGAAGACACAAGCACGTAGCAATGCCGCCTACAGCCAACGACTCACCTGAATGTGCAGTGGCTATGGGTGCATCTCAGCTTCACCAAGACCAGGCAAGGACGGGAGGCACCAAACTCTGCTCCATTCAGAGCCAACCGTGCCGCTGCGGCTACAGGATTTGCGGAGAATCAGCTGTCACTGAAGCCACCCATCAACTCAATCTGCTGCTTATTATTGATTATGTTCCCAGTGAAAAGCGCTCTCTCTATATATTATATGTATTTTATGTGTTATATATATTTATTTCTTTCCACTCCCTTTCTGCTACAACTTTACCCCACTGCCACTGTCACCAGAGCTAACCAAGGTAACCGGAAGCCACGTGCCGTGCCTCTCCCACGCAGGGCATGTACTCAACCCCTTCACCGTACACCACGTGCCGCTGCCTTCCCGGCTCCCTCTTCCTACTCCTGGTGCCACGGCTTAAAAATTCAGCTCTCGCACAACGGCCGGCCAGGCAGAGCCACTGTGACAAGCTGCACCAGAGCCATGTGCCACTGATGAAAGACACATTGCAAATGGTTATTTTTCATATACTATCCACGATGAACATCATCATTCATTTCTATTCCCTCGCTCCAGACAAATCAATGATTGTTAACGCAAAGTCAACACGTCCGGATGTAGTTTGCATACTAGTTAACCACTAAATTGGCATCACATAGTACAAAATAATCAAGAGACATTCAAGGAACCAAATAAAAGCAAAAAGGAGGCAGATGGCTAGCAATTAATCCATAAAAGACCTTTAAAACTTAGAAACTTCTTACCCAGAAAACGCGGTATGGCCAAACTGAATCTATAAATGCAAAATTCTAAATACACGTAACCCTGGAGTCTTAACTGCTCAGAAATTTAGAAATAACAAGAAGTAAGTATCTCATGGTACCATTTGCTCAGGTCCCTTACCAAAAAGCAACTGCAACCTCCAGCGGCGCTTGCAGTCCCTGCCCAGGCGCCTCTTCCCCTCGCCCTCCCCTTTGCGTCCCCGCTTGGCACATCATGTACAAATATCCGTAAATCCTGCCAACGGCACCTCTGACACAAGTCGTGTTGATGGGCAGCTCCCCACAACCGCGGCACTACCCCTGCCTACGTTACGGCATGCCGCTCCTGAAAGCTCCCAGCACGATTAGCACGCAAATAATTGCTCACGAGGACCCGAGCGTGAACGGGAGCACCCCGCAGCGCGCCGTCCAATACCAGCAGGTTACGGTGGGATCCAGCAAACCCTTCCGCGCGTGCAGCACGCGTCACGCGCGCACGGAGTCCCACAGGAGCTACCTGGGTCGGGCGCCAACGCACTCCGCCATGCCAGTAACGCCTGCAGCGTGCCCCAAATCTGAGCGACGCCCAAGACGCTCAA
>NW_010517215.1:0-4212 GCF_000687285.1 Phaethon lepturus
AATTTCTGCCTATGGAGTAATGGATGTAGCAAGGGACATGAGAAAATATATACGCTTTGGCTCTTTTTTCCCTATTACTTCCGATCCAGAGATATCGCCACATACATACCCTAGAAAATAGTTTGCCTCTTGGTTATTAGGCATTTCAGAGGTAATATTTTTAGGATGGTTCAAGTGCTAACAACTTCCTTCAAATGTCTTCCATTATTGGTGCGCTGCTGAGGCAACATGCACTCCAAAACACTACAGAGTGGTTTGTTGAAATCAAACTCTTCCAGGAAGTTTCTGGTAACAAAAATGGAGTTTACTCACCCTTCTTTGTACTTATTTGTTGAGGTGATGTTAAAGAATTTTACTGTAAGGGAAAAAATAGAAAATTAAATTGGAATTATAATTCTTTGTAAAAAATACATTAGGCAAAATTTAGAAATCTTAACTTTCATCTTCCCCTTATCATATCCTCAGAACTTGCACTGTGGGTATCACATAAATCACCTCTAATGCTTTGAGTGATACAATGTGAGCTACCTAGCACAGCTAAGTTAGTTCATAAGCATCTTTAGAAGGATGCATGTTTGATAGGGTGCTACTCAGCATTCTAAGCAACAGGTATCATATATAGTGCACTGATGTAGATTATGTGTCATGGAACATCCATACTGTTGACCATATCAACAGCACTATCTTAAATGCATATTAATATATAGATTTTTTTGAATGATCAAAAATTTTTTTCATCTTCAATATAATTTTTTTATTTTAAGAACTTGGAGATTTTAATAAGAACAGTTCAGACCAGTTGTTCAAAATTAACATTTGCAAATACAGCCTCCTATAGGAAGTATTAATATCTATACAGGTTTTTTGTCTGGAAAGTCACAATAACCTAAATTCCCATAGTTCTGCAGACATTTTTTCATTGGATAAACTCTTCCTTTTTCTCTGTGACCTAATGTCTGCCAGTTTGAACTGTGCAGCTAAAATGTTTTTAACATTTCCATTTGTAGTTATATTTTTCCCCTTTCTTGCATATTGCTCTTATTAATATTAAATTTAGCATTAAATTCATTGCTACTTCAGAATCCCTGAAATTGAATTTACTGTTCCAGTATAATACAAATATTAACTTTCTTTCTGGAAGTTCTTCATCTTGAATCCAAGTTATTCTTGCATATTATTCTGCTGCCCATGATGCCCTCCTGTTCATTTGCTATGAATATAAAAGTTTTTGTGTTTTCTAAAAAAAGTACTCTTCAGATAATTGCAACCTTCTTTTTCTAATGAAATTCTCAGACCAAATAATTTTTTATTATTATTCTTACCACTTGCCTTGGGGAAGGCGTATACTTTATGAACAAACTCTCTTTTATTTTCCCATTACAAGAACAAATTCCTTGACCTGCACTCTGCTGGACTGTGTTAATTTTTCTTGTCATTCTGCCATAGAAAGATAAACTAGGGAGTTTATCAAATTAAAATTTTGTGAATGTTACATTTTCACATCCTCAGCTCTATAACTTTATCCCCCATACAAAATGTACCAATCTTCTAGTTCACAGGTGAAAACAGAGAAGTGGCCCTTTCTCACCACTAAAGATTCTTAGAATAAATAAGAGTAATATTTCTAGTCTTTGCATCTCTCTGGTTCTCTGGAATTCTAAATCAGAAACTCTGGATTATTCCGACATTACACTCAGCTATATGTTTAATTATGTATTTTTCAATAAATCCATAATCATAGCATTAAAGTAAAGGTTTCTGATTTTGGGGATGTTTCAAACACAGTAATTTCGTTGAACCTCAGGCTTTTAGTTACCTGGCTTTTGTTTTCACTCCAAGTCACTTCCCTGATTGATAAGAATTAAAATATTTGATATTTCTACAGAAGATAAATTTTCTTATTAAAGAAGACTGAGAGGCTGAATTCTTTCTTAAAACAATATTATTTACATCTTTTTAGGTATACTACCAATCAAATATATTAAAACTGATTAAAATAAGCTTGAGGGGAAAAAGAAAGTAAGAATCAAACCCATAATTTCTGAAAATTTACCCTTCTATTCTGAATTATATCAGAGAATAAATATAGTCACTTTCCGTGTACTTTGATAAAAAGGCAGCTCAATACATTTAAAAGATATTTCAGTCTATCATTCAGATAAGAAAAAAGCAGATGAGATTGGAATTACAAACCAACAATTTATTCGGTCTCAGAAATTGAATAGCTTAGCAATTCCCTTTAAAATCAATTTAAAGCATATTTTGAATCCGCTTTTAAATTTGATTGTTATTGTTTAATTGCTATTTAAGAGGGTTTGACATAATTATGTTGAAAAAGCATTATCATTAATCAAAATGCACAATTTTACCCAGAAAAAAACTTGAGTTTCTAATTTCAAGAGAGGGAAAAAATCCTGTGCTCTCATTTGCTAATAATTTTCTTATGAATCATGTTTACCAAGGTTAGCTAGTGTACTTGTTTTTGTGTTTTTTTTTTAAATGTAATTATTAATTTTTCCAAGCACCCTATTTCTTAGTCCGAAATAATAACTTCACAGATTACTGAGCAGGCAAGTCAGTTGGAGATGCATTTTTGGAAGAGTACCTCTCAAACCTTTAAAAACTCAATAGTTGGGCTGAACTTCTATTGTAACTCTATAGCCGGTATTTATCTAAAAGAAGCAATTTCAGAATTTTCAGACAAGCCCATGATAGCAATGTATGATCCTGATATTACTTTAGACCTTTTTATGGCAAGATAAAAATGCTTAAGGTTGCGTGGACAGATTCCACAAATTCTCACAGCAGCTGTATTACAGAGTAATTCCACTCAGTTTCTGGTTTTCTTTAGAAGACTTTTGTACTAGGAACCTGCAGCTTAATTCTTGTTAAAAATTTTACCAGTGCATTCAAACTGTGAAAGTGCTTTAATACCTTTCTCTCACAAAGTGGTGTGGAAATACTGTCTTCCCTGTGTTTCCTGAAATAACTTCTCATACTTGCAATTAATTTAAAAGTATTATCTTTGGAGTTTTCAGGGCACAAAATTTAAAAGACAAATGGCGTTGATCATCTAAATGTTATGATATGCATGCTAATCTGACATTTATAAGTAAGGAATGCAATAAAAACTTTCTGGTGTAGGAAAGACGTTGTATACTGGTTGGCTTTAGGTTAGTTTGGGCTATTCTTCATACTACTTATTACTCAACCATCTTCTAAAGAAAATTCTATTTACTTTAAATTCTGACATTGTTCATACACCTGATTCATAAGTCTAAATGGTTTTATGCTTCCATTTTACCTATTATAAGGTCTGACTGACAGTATGGAAATACTCAGATATTCAAGCAGGGTCTGAGTTTCAGGGATGACATCTTCAGAAAAAAAATGGGGACATTTAGCAATATTTTATTATATTTTAGTATTACTGATATTTTCTGTTCTCAAAGGCAGTCATAAAAGGGTTTTTTTATCCAACATGTATAACCTGACCAAATACAGTCCAAGCTTTTCTCCCCTTGTCTTTTTTCTGTGAGCCTTGATGTAGGTTTAAGTTTCTCCTTGCTCATTTAGTACTTGGCTATTATAGTTTTTTCATTTTTAAATAACTCCCTCATTTGATACTGCTTTCGATATCTTTCTAGATATTTAATATATGGAATATATATTGATTTTTGGCAGATAATTTTCTTTCATATCTCTTTTATGTAGGGACATTAACTTATAAAGTACTAAATTCTTTAAAGCTAGTGAGTGAGGCCAAGTCCATAAATTCTGAAAAGCAGGAAAGCACAGGGGCAATTCAAATGAATTATAAGAGAACCAAAAAATTGAAGCAATGGTATACTTTCATACTACTTATTTTTTTGGTATGCAGAGTTAAGAATATAAGGTTCTTTTAAGTAATTATCCGTTACATGAAACAAACACCAACATGTAAAGTAACAACAAAACCAGCAGTCCCGGGCTAGATTCTTAATTCTGCGACCTCTTTGTTACATGAAGGTCTGTGCTGAGACCTGGCTACACAGAGAAGCACTCTAATATTCTATTCTTGTCGGGTATGCGTGTTTTCAGTATTAACATTCACGGAGTAGATATTGTTGACTTCACTGTGTGTCGTGGTTTAGCCCCAGCCGGCAACTAAGCCCCACGCAGCTGCTCGTTCACTCCCCCACGGTGGGACGGGGGAGAGAATCGGCAGAGTAG
>NW_010517215.1:4527-5996 GCF_000687285.1 Phaethon lepturus
GCCAGCACGAGAAGCTGGACTGTCCTTGACTGCTCAGCAACAACCCAAAACATCAACATGTTATCAGCATTTTCTCATCCCAAATCGAAAACAGAGCCTCACACTGGCTTCTGTGAAGAAAATTAACTCTATCCTGGCTGAAACCAGGACACTGTGCTAGATGGATTTGCTATGGGAGTCAGCATATTTATCCTGTCTAGGCAGGGACATTTTCTTCATTGAAACCACAGTAAGTACAGAGAATAACGAAGTCCACAGTGACCACAGTAATGCTTGGTGTGCTCTTTAGATCAAAGTTCTGTCTTCTCCTTTACGTTTAGACCCTGCACATGGGAAGAGTTGGACTCTACATTAATTTTTTCTTGTGAATTCTAAGGACATTTCAGATTTCCACAATGCTTAAGAAATCTTATGTCGTAAATGATGACAAAGCCCAGTACTGGAGGGACTGTTGTGGCATCTCCGACCTGGGGGATCACAGTCCTTAAAATCTGGACCCTCGATGTCCACACAGTGATTTAGAGACCTACTGAAGTGCCAAAGTTGCCTCGGTCACTAGGGAAGCATAGGGACTTCTAACCGCTGATTCACAGTGGGTGGAAGCATTGGCTTTGGCAATGCGTAGAACTGATACCAAACAACAGGGGAAAGTGTGTCTGCTGTCGGGGTCTTAACTGTCTGACTTAGAGCTGCACACAAATGCTTCATTGCGTTGCTGACTGTGGACTTCTCCTGAGGGAAACTGCTTAACTGACAAAACCCCAAAAAACAAAACCCCAAAATAAATAAATCTAATGGCAGGTGTATGTACTTCTCAAAGTTTATTTAGTAAAGGCAAATTCCCACGTTACCAGCAGTATGTCAGCAACTGTATAACAGTTATGCTTTCTTTTTTAACAACAGCAACAAAACCGCCCAAAGTTGATTCACTTAAACCAGAATGATATATGCCTATTCTTTCCCTCAAATCAAAGTTTTGCTATGTCTTTGGTTTACATCAGTGTGGTAAGACTAGGTAAGTGAGAATGCTGACTTTCAGTGCAGAAGTATAATGGCTCATCTGGATATTAGTTCATGACCGGAACTTCTTGGTTCGAAACGAACGAAATTATGAAGTTAGCAAAATCCCAGTTGGGCAATAGCTATGCAGGAATAAACTAGGTTTTTTGATAGTCATAAGGAATTCCAAATCAACTCTCCTTTTTCCTTCATGCTCATGTCTACACACCTGCAGGCAGCACAATGAAAAGTACTGCTTTGTGTATTCGCATTTCATTCAGAATTGTAATTACTATGCCCAAAATTCTCAATTTCACATTTAACAGATGCTACTTAACCAGTAACACAGACAAAGAAATAAACAGCAGCCATTTAACAGGCATGCAAGGTCTCCTTGATCTTCATTCTATTTACCTCTTCCTCCTGTAATTATGACACATTTCCAAATCTTGTATATAGACTTTTCCCTA
>NW_010517215.1:6027-7286 GCF_000687285.1 Phaethon lepturus
AGGCTGTATAGATACAGTGATGGCCTGTTTACCTGACAAAGAACTTGCTTCACTTCATCATATGATGAAATATATTTAATTTCTGTTGACTAATATTTCATGAATGCTCATCAAGACGGGTGCATAATAGTGTGAAATACATGCTTGTCACAATATCATGTCCAACTCAAAAATTTCACCTCTTTTTCTGGTTAAATATTAGTTACTTTTTCTTTATGCAGAAAATAAAGATACTTTTTCTTTTCTAACAGGCAGAAAATATTAGCATGTGTTTAAAAACTGCAGATACCTATAAAATCTCTAGAGTTCAAGTTTCCTTTGAGAATCAGCGGAAAAACTTGAGGACTCATTCATGTGACACACATAACGATCCTCACATAAAAAGTCACAATAATGCAAGCATTTCTAATATTTTAATTATCGTGTGCATTGCACCTGATTTTATCACAGCATTTGGACTCAACTACTTTAACAGCGATTTTTTTTCTGCTATACTCTTTGGATAAAATTGTTCTCAAATCAAGTAGCATTCTTGGTCAACTCACCAAAAATTATTTGTGACAGATATTAAGAATGGATCCAGTAGCATGCTCTTGGAGATTAAGATGGAAGATTGAAAGGATGCTTACTGCGAAGAATGTCTTTTTAAGAATATGTAAAGGAAAGACGTATGGAATTTCTTGCTAGCTGTATGAGAAGAATGACATCGGATGGCAAGGATGGCAGCAACTTGTTCATGCCTCACACACTGGAAACTAAGGAAAAAAAATGAACATCACAACACTGGCAACAGGTACAACATGCAGAATACTGTCCTGCATACATCCTTTACATGCAGACAAAATTATGGTAAAATATTCAATAGCAAATGGGTATGACAACAAAACTTGTGATATACATGTGACATACCTGTGGTGTTTTGTTTTTTTTTTTAAAGCTCCCTGGTATGATTTTGCATTATAGTAAACTGCATAATACTAAACGTAGTCTATTAAATTCAGGCAGATAAAATGGTGAGTGGATTATATCTGCTTTTGAGCCTGTGATTCCAGAAAGTCTAGATACCAAATTCAATTCTTATACAACTACATTATCTCCGGTTTAGCCACTGCATGTATTTATCTCTACATATTGCTATCCCTTTTCATATCTGACAGTCAGTTGTAGTCTGTATTAGTGATTACAAAAATAATATGCCACTCTTACTAATTGGTTTTCAATCATGTTGAATTTCATAGAGAATCTGCTTGACCTCAGCA
>NW_010517215.1:7303-61081 GCF_000687285.1 Phaethon lepturus
TTGCTACTTTTCAAGTGCAGCTTCAGAGACTGACAGGAAGGAAAGGTAAGTATTGAGAGAGACATTCTATTCAGCTTTACAATTTTTTTTTTAATAAACTTTTTTCAATAGGTTTTTTTAAAATGGGTTTTGATTATATAAAACCCGGACTGTTTGTAGCAATTACTTTAACAAGCCAGACTTTAGTATATCTAATGAATAGCATGTATAGACACTATAAATTGAACAGGTGAACCTCAGTCCAATCCGTCATTCTTTAGATGTGGGGAAGGAAGGATGCATTCAGCTTTTCTTTGGAATCTGCACCCCTGTCGTGGTTTAGCTCCAGCCAGTAACTAAGCACCACGCAGCCGCTTACTCACTCTTCCTCTCACAGTGAGGCGGGGGAGAGAATTAGGAAAGAAAACTTCGTGGGTTGAGATAAACACGGTTTAATAGGACAGAAAGAAAGAAGGAAACAACAATGATAATACCAACAAAGGAATGTACAAGAACAAGTGATGCCCAATACAGCAATTGCTCACCACCCGGCGATCGACAGCCCGTCCCCGAGCAGCGATTTTCGCCCCCCAGCCAACTCCAGTTTATGTACTGGGCATGACGTCGTATGGTAGGGAATATTTTTTTGGCCAGTCTGGGTCAGCTGTCCTGGCTGTGTCCCCTCCCAGCTTCCCATGTATCTCTAGCTTCCTTGTTGGCAGGCCAGCACAAGAAGCTGGACTGTCCTTGATTGCTCAGCAACAACCCAAAACATCAGCACATTATTAACAGTTTCTCATCCCAAATCCAAAACACAGTCTCACACTGGCTTCTGTGAAGAAAACCAGCTCTACCCTGGCTGAAACCAGGACAACCCCACAAAAAAAAAGCTACAGAGAGATAAAGGCTGTCTTTTCAGGAGACTGTAACACTACAGGGTTTTGAAGTACATACTGTCCATAAGGATTTGGAAGAGGTGTCTTCTTCCCTGTCAGATAGATATTTGGCTGAGTATCCAATGGAAGTGAGGTACTCTAAGAAAAGGGTTATTCCAGCTAGTTTAACATTGCCAACCCCTGCCTGTTGGGTACTGTTTGATATTGAATTTTGCCTAAAACTAATGGCTTTTGGTTTACGCTAAACTATGTTTTTATGTCAGTTTCTTCCAATTTATGGTTTGTTAGAACATATTTTAATTAGATTGAACATAACAGTTTTATGGTACCTTGGAAACTCCACATTTGGGCACATTTGCTCCAGAGCATTGCAGGTATCAGTGGTAGCTGCTTTCACAGTTCAACATAACACTGAATATAGCAGCAAAAATTGCATTATTTTGCCATTGTTAAAATATTCTGGCTAGTAAGATAATGGTGTTTTGTAAAAGCCTGTCTCATATGCTGACTGTATTAGAATTCAGTCATTTCCTCAGCGTATCCTTGTCAAGAACTGCATAGGATGTCTACAGGGTTATCATTGAATATTAAAGGAATAGAAAGAATCCTAGGATTTTTTAATTTCTTCTACTTGAGTTATGTCAGGGTTGAGAAATTACTCTGTATAATAGTCAAGACAGTGTTTACCTCATGATGGAAATCAACAGAGCAGCTGCTATCATTTCTGCAGCTATCCCTTTGAAAGTGGCATCTGCATTTTAAGTCTGATACAGTCATCTTTGTGTCTTGGAAGTCAGTTAAAGCACAGAAAAGCTTGCTGCAAGTTGCTCCTCAACAAAAGCACTGATCTTGTCTGATTGGTTGTTATTTACCGTAGAAAACTCTTCTCCCCAAACTGACAAGTATCACAAATAGTTGTATGCTATAAGACAAATCACCTCTAAAATTTCATGCCATAGATTCATTTTAGATAGAACTTCAGGTTTGTTGTAGATCATCCATAAGCTCATCAGGATCCTCATTGATCCATATGAAGGTGCTTATAAAAATGAAAAAGAAAACAAACAAAAAAACCAAACTACAAAAACACCTCTAGGAGAGGGAATCCTCAAAAGCCACACCAGCTCTATTGTTACACAGATTAAGACACATCTGCCTTAGACAGGATAGTGGACCTATGACTTCAGAATCTTAGTACTTCTTGCCCTACTCTCCTGCATGTGGTGCCGCTCAGGTTTCTGCTAGGCTCTCAGTCTTTATTAAAATCAATTTATCCTTGTTTCTGCACGCACTGGGTGAGGAATTGAGATTCCCATATGTTGTGGTTTAACGCCAGCCGGCAGCTAAGCACCACGCAGCCACTCACTCACTCTGCCCCAGTGGGATGGGGAGAGAATCAGAAGGGTAAAAGTGAGAAAACTTATGGGCTGAGATAAAGACAGCTTCGTAGGTAAAGGAAAAGCCACGTGCACAAACAAAGCAAAATAAGGAATTCATTCACCACTTCCCATCGGCAGGCAGGGGGTTATCCATTTCCAGGAAAGCAGGGCTCCGTCACATGTAATGGTTACTTGGGAAGACAAACACCATAATTCCAAATGTCCCCTCCTTCCTCTCCCAGCTTTGTACCCTGAGCATGATGTCATACGATATGGAATATCCCTTTGGTCAGTTAGGGTCAGCTGTCCCAGCTGTGTCCCATCCCAACTTCTTATGCACCCCCAGTCTACTCACTGTTGGGGTGGGGTGAGAAACACAAAAGGCCTTGCCTCTGTGTAAGCACTACTCAGCAATAACAAAAACATCCCTGTGTTACGAGCACGGTTTCCAGCAAAAATCCAAACCAAAGCCCCATACTAGCTACTATGAAGAAAATTAACTCTATCCTAGCCAAAACCAGCACAGGGTATCCCTAAGGCTGACTGGAGGCCTTGATCTCTGCAATGGGTCACCAAAGGACTAATTCAACCCACGGGGTAATAACCTTTTAAATTTTCTAGCTGGATAATTTGTCATCATCTGTTTATTTCTGTAGAACCCTGACATAAAAAGTAAAGAGGGGTATGGAAGTAGTCACTTAGTCTACCTGACAAGGTGGTAACTTTCTCAAACTAGTCTATTATAACTCTCAAACTAGTCTATTATAATCACCTGCAATTCTTGGAATATCAGTCAGAATGATAATCTCAAAATGTGGTTTCACAAATACTCTTTCTCATTCCTTTTTATCTACTCAACCTGTAAATAGATGGTAAATGGAACTGCAAAAGCAGAGTGCAGCAGTTTATACGTACTTAGCAGAACTGTTGAATCCTTCCTGTGTAAAAGCTAGGTTAGGTCAGTATTTGTAGAAGCATATCCTATTTTTTCCCAGTTCATAACTCAGCTGGAAGCGGAAGTTTAACTTGATTTCCAACAACCAAATCAACGTTTGAATACAAGTATGATTTATATGTAGAGAAAATAATTATATTTCATAAGCATGTGTTAAATGAGATGTTGGATGCTCTGTAGGTTAGAATACAATCAAACTCTTAAAAGAATAACAGCAGAGTTATGTGTTAACTGCCATGATCAGCAACCTCACATCTGGAACTCTGCCATTGCTCTAATTCAGAAAAAAGGTAAACCCAAAATTAAGTAGAGGGGTTTTATAAAAGCTTATATTATTTTAATTAATCTTGGCTCCTCTCTATTTTTTAACAAGGACAAGAAAAAAAATATCAGCTGTGCTACCAGAAAATACTGTCATAAATTTTTCAGTACCGTTGTACTCGCTTACTGAATAGATTGATTTTTTTTTTCCTTTTTTGCATTTTAAGTATTCAACAGTTTAAAATACTTCACTGGTGAAGTATACACAGAAAATGGAAATATTAAAAAAACCCAAACTATATAATATTAATATTTCATTACAATAATTTCATTACATCACTTTCTATTTAAAAAAAAAAATCCAGAAATAAAGGATGCAAATTCTCTCTCCATCTTCTATAATAGAAACAGCAGAAATAAAAGAACAAGGGTTTTCTCACCCGGTATCTAGCTGAGAACAAAGGTCTGTTTAGTCCCTAAGCAGTGGCTAATAGCAAGGATGTGGAGAAATATATTTACTTGTAACATATTACATTGTGGTATTCTGCCATCTTCCAGCAACCTTTATCAAAGGAACGTCTCTGTTTCACAGTGCTGGTAGATTTTTGTTTGACACACTCTTCTAATCAGTAGTATAACTCCCACTGTCTTATCATTCACCGAATCTAGAAGCAACGAGTTTCATTGTTATGCTATGTGTTATATTAAGAGCTATGTGCTATATTAAGAATTTCCTCTTTTTGCTTATTTCCAACCTGTCAATTGCTAGTTTTGTTTGATGCTCTCTAGCTCTTGTATTCCAAACGATGGTGAAACAGAACTCCCTATTCACTGACTCCATGCCACTCATGACTTTTATACGCCTTCGTAAGAACCTGGTGGACTTTTTGCTCAACAAAAAACCCCCTAGTCTGTTTAGCTGGATGGAAATCATTCCACACATTTTTACTTTTCTATACTACTACTACTTTTACTGGTTTACTATTTTACTTTTACTTTATGAGTGACCTGTAATGCACAAAGGATTCAAAAGCATATAATGGATTTCTATGCTGAAACAATTATGGTTTTAGTTTCGTTCTCTGCTTATTTCCCAACAATAGTTAACATTCAGTTGCTTTGTTTGCTGCTGAGCTGATGCTTTTGTAGACTTATCTATCATAATTCCAGCAACATCTAAGTAAGTGGTAACAGCTTGGTCAGAGCCCAACACTGTAGAGACAAATTGGGACTTTTTACTCATTGTGCATTATTTCTATGTCTATCAGCATCATATTTTATTTGCCATTTTATTGCCACTTTCTCAAACTTGCAAGAAAATCTAATTTTTCTTAACATTAATAGATTAGAAACAACAGAAAACCTTGTAATGTAGTAAACCTTTATTTCCAGTTCATTTCCGGCTATAGGATCCAGCACAGATCCTCTGAACAACCTTCCTCCATTGTAAAAACTGACCTAGATCCCCAAGCAGCTTATTTTCTTTAGAAGCCTTTAGTAAGGGATCTTGTCAAAGCCTTTTATCATGATGCTATTAATCATTGACATCTCCTCTTTCCTGTTCCTCTTACTTGGACTTGCTTAATTTTTTTCTCTTCATTTCAATAATCCTGTTGTAAGTGACCAGCCCTTCCTTCACTTCCCCTCCTGCCTTTTCTGCTTTAACCCCAGTAGGCAGCGAAGTACCACGCAGCCACTCACTCACTCTGCCCCAGTGGGATGGGGGGGAGAATCAGAAGGGTAAAAGTGAGAAAACTCGTGGGCTGAGATAAAGACAGCTTCATAGGTAAAGGAAAAGCCATGTGCACAAGCAAAGCAAAGTAAGGAATTCATTCACTGCTTGCCGTTAGCCGGCAGGTGTTCATCCATTTCCAGGAAAGCAGGGCTCCATCACGCGTAACAAAACCAGCACCCTGCCACCTGCCTCAGAGCAGACACAAGCAACTTGTCTGATGAGCAGAAGAAAAAACCTGAAGTCTGCTTTCTCATGGTTTTCTGGTTTTTGTCCTCTAAACACTCCTCCTTCATAACTCGGTAACCTCAGCTGTTCCCTTCGCCCTGTGGCATCCTCATGAGGCATGACCAGTCAAGGAATATTCCAGTATTACTCTCTCTCTTATGAGCCAAAATCTGCTAATTGGGCAGCACTTTTATGTCAGTAAGTTTTCAAAAAATATTTGAGTGGTAACATGCTAGATCCTATACATGTAAATATAGTTCAATATATAGAACAAAATAATATAGGAGGGTTAGGAACAGAGATTGCTATGTGTAAAATGCACCATGACAACAAAAACTAAAGAAAGTAAATAAAAATCTAATACAGGTAGCTTTGTTTAACTGGGGAAGAGTGTGTTTTGCAAACGAGTATGGTATATAGATAACTATGGAATAGAAAGATAGACTAACAACATTTAGATTACCATTTACCATAGAAGAAAGGAGGCACATTAATATTGAAAAGACTTGGAAAAGATCTTGGGAGAACTTGACATCATATGTTTGTTAAAAAAGTTCTTAGAATACCGTTTTTTTCCTGAGCCAAATGAAAGAAATCCTGAGAAAGATTTATGTGTTTGTATGACTTTCCATATGCCACAGTTTAAGAGACACTAGCAGGTCTGTTTAGAACCTAATTTTCCCTCTTTAAAAAGAAAAAAATTGCTCTTTGCTAGTTTTCACATGTTCCCTAAAGATTTTCATCTTGCAAATAGAAGAGCTTAATTATTTCTATAATGGAAGGATTAGCGTTCCCATGAGCAGATTCTTTCTGTTTAAAAATCATTGTAGGTATAATAAAATGCAAGTAGTTCATGACCAATGCAGCTGCTTCACAAATTACTGGAGTTAAAAACAAAAAACAAACAAACAACAAGAGAAAAGAAATCCTTAAAAAGACAGGATTAAAAATAAAACTAAACAAAACTATTGCCATTAATGGATAGTAGCATTCAGGTCAAGACCACGGAGAATAAATTAGTTGAGAAAAGTGTAATACAATAGCTGACACCTAAACAACCTTCAGTGTTTTTGTGGTTTTTCACCATACCCTTGCGAGTGAGGTTTAGCGGTATTGCCTAACAGCTGCCAAGAGAATTTCTCTCTACTGCAGCTGAAGCATTCAATGCTTTTATCTATACGTCATATTTTATTATATATTGGCAAATGAATTTGGGTTTCTCTGTTCTCATTTACAGCAGTGTAACTACTGGCTTCAGACAATTCATGTTTTACACCTTTGAATGGTGGGTCAGTGTCTACTTCATGAGTAGAAATTTACCTACCTAATGAATATGACATCAAAACAGTACATCCTATTATCTGGTTCTCGTAACAGGTTTATGTTAATTTTAAACAGAAAGCACGACAGATTCAATTCAATGAAGACAAGGAGTCTCCTAGAGCTCCATTCTGGAGCAAGAGTTCCATTGGACAGATGGAGTTGTTTGTCTGCCTATTCCTGTCTGACAATAGGGCTTTGCCCTCCAAAAGCTGCAACAACAAGCTGACAAGACATAGCATTTAGCGTGGGGACTGCAAAGCTTTACTTTACTTTCTTGTTTTACAATCCCTTCCTGCTAATGTAGGAAATTGCTTTATGACCATGAGACACTCACATCTTTGAACTACTTTGTTTTCTGGGGGCTTCACAAATTCCCAGCACAATTTAAATGGGTATGGTGAAGGAGACCTTAAAAGTTCTCTTCCGTTTTCTTACCTTTTAGGAAGTAACAACAAACTCCTCTTTAAAAATGAGTCTACATTTATGATTCAGTGCACTACCACAGCCCAAGGGCCAGCCTAGAAAAGCTGCTGTAAATCATTCAAAGCAAAGAGATAATAACACCATTATTTAAGGTCTCTATATTACGTATGTTTGTGAACAGAAATAGGTGTCTGACTGAGTACTAGCAATCCAGCCTATTTTTGAGAACTCTTTTCTGCGATTCATTGTAGTCTTTGATCAATTTTCATCACTGTTCAGCGAACAACTGTGTGTTTACTTATCTATTTGAGTTTTTTTAGAAGTACTTATAATTAAAGTAAATCCAGCATGTTGTAACAGTAGACTACTGTCTTGCCATTGTGGAAACCGTACTCTAAAATGCTGAATTTTGGCTGTCATATGAAACTATAAAACTATACTTAAGAGGGTGGTTTATGTTATATCTAACCCAATTTAACTGTGAGTGATAGTAAAAGATGCGGTCCTATCACCAGTTCCTCTTGTCCCTTGATTTCCTCCTTTACATTATATTTAGCAGTCAATCACATATAGAAACAACTGAAAACTGACTTAACAACTCTCTCCCCAGATACTAGTTTTCCATCAGATTAGTGAACTGAACTGACTCAATCCTTACCACTGAATCTAATGCATTGCAAATGTTAGGGGGAAAAAGAAAGTTAGTCAATAGGACCCCCTGGGAAATTGCCTTCAGGGACAAGGGAGAAGAACAGAGCTGGCAGATCTTTAAAGATCTTTAAGGATGCTCTCCATAGAGCGCAAGAGCTCTCGTTCCTGAGGTGTAAGAAATCGGGAAATGAAGGCAAGAGACCAGCATGGCTGAATGGAGACCTGATGGGAAAACTAAAGGACAAGAAGGAAACGCACAGGCAGTGGAAGCAGGGACAGGTATCCTGGGATGAGTACAGGGATGCTGCCTGGTTGTGTAAGGATGAGGTCAGGAGGGCCAAGGCGTGGCTGGAGCTGAACTTGGCAAGGGATGCAAAGAAAAATTAGAAGGGCTTCTGTAAGTATGTTAGCCAGAAAAGGAAGGTCAAAGAAAGTGTACCGTCTTTGACGGGCAAGACTGGCAGACTGGCAACAATGGATGAGAAGGCGGCTGAGGTACTCAACAATTTTGCCTCAGTCTTCACTGGCAGTGTTTCTTCCCACACATCTCAACGGGATGGCCTGCAAGATGGGGACTGGAGGAGCAAAGTCCCTGCCACTGTAAGAGAAGATCAGGTTTGAGACCACCTGAGGAACCTGAACATGCACAAGTCTATGGGACCTGATAAGATGCATCCCAGAGTCCTGAGGGACTTGGCTGATGTAGTTGCCAAGCCACTCTCCATGATATTTGAAAAGTACTGGCGGTCAGGTGAAATCCCTGGAGGCTGGAAAAAGGGTCACATTGCACCCATTTTTAAAAAGGGCAGAAAGGAGGACCTTGGGAACTACTGACCAGTCAGCCTCACCTCTGTGCCTGCAAGATCATGGAACAGATCCTCCTAGAAGCTATGCTAAGGCACATGGAAGATAGGGAGGTGATTCGAGACAGCCAGTATGGCTTCACCAAGGGCAAGTCCTGCCTGACCAACCTAGTGGCCTTCTATGGTGGAGTGACCACATCAGTGGACAAGGGAAGAGCTACTGATGTTGTCTATGTGGACTCCTGTAAGGCCTTTGACACGGTCCCCCACAACATCCTTCTCTCTAAATTGGAGGTGGATTTGATGGGTGGACTGTTCAGTGGATGAGGAATTGTTTGGATGGTTGCACCCAAAGGGTAGTAGTCAATGGCTCAATGTCCTGACGGAGATTGGTGACAAGTGGTGTCCCTCAGGAGTCAGTACTGGGACCAGTACTCTTTAATAGCTTCATCAATGACACAGTGCAATCGAGTGCACCCTCAGCAAGTTTGCAGATGACACTAAGCTGAGTGGTGTGGTTGACACACCTGAGGGACAGGAGGCCATCCAGAGGGACCAGGACAAGCTTGAGGAATGGGCCCATGTGAACCTCACGAGGTTCAACAAGGCCAAGTGCAGGGTCCTGCACCTGGGTTGGGGAACCCCCCCAGTACCAGTACAGGCTGGGGCATGAAGGGATTGAGAGCAGCCCTGCTGAGAATGACTTGGGAGTACTGGTGGATGAAAAGCTGGATGTGAGCTGGCAATGTGCGCTCACAGCCCAGAAAGCCAAGCATATCCTGGGCCCCATCAAAAGAAGCTTGGCCAGCAGTTTGAGGGAGGTGATTCTGCCCTTCTACTGTGTGCTGGTGAGACCTCACCTGCAGTGCTGTGTCCAGCTCTGCAGCCCTCAGCGTAGGAAAGACGTGGACCTGTTGGAGCGGGTCCAGAGGAGGCCACAAAAATGATCAGAGGGATGGAACACCTTTCCTGTGAGGGCAGGCTGAGACAATTGGGGTTGTTCAGCCTGGAGAAGAGAAGGCTCTGGGGAGACCTTATTGCAGCCTTCCAGTACTTAAAGGGGACGTATAACAAAGATGGAGACAGACATTTTAGCAGGGCCTGTTGTGATAGGGCAAGGGGTAATGGTTTTAAACTAAAAGAGGGCAGATTTTGACTACATATAAGGAAGAAATTTTTCCCAGTGAGGGTGGTGAAACATTGGCACAAGTTTCCCAGAGAGGTGGTAGATGCCCCATCCCTGGCAACACTCAAGGTCAGGTTGGACAGGGCTCTGAGCAACCTAGTCTGGTTGAAGATGTCCCTGCTCACTGCAGAGGGGTTGGACTGGATGACATTTAAAGGTCCCTTCCAACCCAAAGATTCTGTGATAAATTTCCAATTACTTTAGTTTATATATGCTATGCAATCATGCTCTCAATTAGTAGATTGCTAGTAGGCTTCTGACTCCCACTTAGTGTATATTTTGGACTATTTTATTTAAAAGGCAGAACAAAATTATAACATCCCAGCTAAGCCTTTGTTATTGACACTTTTAACCTTTCTTGAAACCTGGGTAGTATGCTGAGTTTTTGTAAAGTATTACTGCTGGCATTAGAAGCAATTCCTGATTTATTATTATGTGTCAGTTTAATTAACATGCTGTTTCACTCCCTCTTCCAGATTGTTAATGAAGATGTTAAATAAACAGGACCAAACAGTGATCCCTGCAGAGCTCCACCAGACACCTCCCACCAACTTGATACATTGCCATTTTTCATTACCCTTTATTTGCACTCAGCCAGCCATTTTTAAATCCATGCGACAGTACTCCATGTCCAAGCCAATTTGAATTAATTTTGCAAGCAAAGATTTTGTAAGACACTACATCAAGTGTTTTACTCAGACCAGATATATTACACATGCTTTCATCCACTAATTTTCTAAAGCTATCAGAAAAAGCAATCAAGCTTTGAAGATTACTAGTGTACCCAGCCAGCTTTTTGCTGGTCTATTCACTTACAAAACCAATCCTGGCATTATTAAAGAATTGCCACTCCTTTAGCTGATGACTGATTTAAAACACTGCATCTTTCTAATCCATTACCTTCCCAAAATAACATATAGCCCTGATTATTTCTCCTAACTTTTAGTTTAGGGCTATAAGGCATGTAGGTTTAAATTTTGACTGACAGACAGAGCCTTTTCTTTAAAAGGATCTGTGATTTCAGTAGCTTAGCTTACGTTTATTTTACATATTTCCAGCTGTTAGTTTGTACCAGCAGTTATTCCTTCATTCCCAGTATGAAAGCAAGTAGGTGCTGTGACACCTCTTTAATTACATCAGTGAAGGGACATCAGACTGGCAGTAGGGTCAAAAAATACAGTATAGCAGGACTAGTTCTTGCCAAATCAGATTTATTTCTTCTCTCAGCAGGAGGAACATGCCAGTCAAAATAACTTTCTCTCCTTATTTAATATATTCCTTCCTCCTATGTTTTATTGCTCACTCGTGTTATAAATTGTTGTGCTGAAGACTTCTAGTCAGAGTTTGGCTTTTTCTCTTTTGGCATGTTCATTCCTTGTTCTTCTGTCTCCTTAAATCTGGCTGCATTCGTTTAATAACCTTGCCCTTCCTAACATCCTCTTGCCATGGTAGTGAAGTACGGTGTTTGTTTTCCAGATGTGGTCTGGGGCAGAGAAACTTGGTGACTTATTTCATGTTGCATATAAACTCTCTAGAAAAGTAGGAAGGTTTCAGGTACACTTAATGTTTTCCTCCTAAAGCCTAGCCAATACACCAGCTACTAAGCTGATCTTTTACAGATGCTCCTACTAAAACATTTTGTTATTCTTGCTAGCATCATTCAAATACTGTTGTTGGTGATTTCCTCACCTGGGGCTCAGTTCTGCCTCTAGTTTGTGGAGTTTTTATTGAAATGGGTCCAAAAAGTTTACTGCTATGTTTCTCAAAATTTTTCGTACAGTAAGTCAGTTTATTCAGGATAAAATTCTCAAACTGAAATGTCACACTTAGAAAAATGCTGATTTTTTTGGTAACCTTTATGAATTTAGGTCATTGGGATCCAACAATAGGTGTATTTTTTATCGATTTTTTTTCTTTATTTATTTGCTTAATTTTATTTATCAAAATTAGTAGTATCACGATTCTAAGTCTTTAGGCTCATAGTGGAATGATTACATCAGAATAAGCAGTGTTTGACGACTTTGCATGTATGCGTGCCTGCATGAAGGCAGAAAACACATTGATTTTCTTCCCAATGATAAGAGAAACAAAGGTCACAGCTCCCCAAAAGTCAAATTTCAGCAAGATTAATGCATAGAATACAGCATAATTCACCTAATGAGGATGAAACATGTAGATAGGTGAACAAGTGTATCGTTGTCCGTTTTGATTTCCCAGTGGAAAGAATATAAAATAATATAATAAAATATCTTTAAAACTAATCTCTGATTAAGACATAAGCAGTATTGTGTAATTCTGTTTTGAGCTGATAACAGGCAAAACAGGCCTTATTTTTCTCTGCTCAGCCTTTTTAAAATATCCTGAGTTAGATGCTTCCATCCATGTTGTGAAAAGCTGGGCACACATTTTGGGCTCTTGCCTTGATATTTAAATGAGTTTGCACTTGTGGGAAGATGCTGTTTCACAGAAATACTTCTGTGGCGATGCTTTCATGGCTGTGCAGCGAGACTGTCAGAAAAAGAGCAGAGCTTTATTTTAATCGGTGTCTGTAATCCTTAAAAACAAAGAAATTGCCGATTAACTCAATATGATAAGAAATGGCTGGTGTCTACAGTGAATCGCCTGGAGATAAGTCTCTCCTCTCCGCTGATTGACCTTCTGGAGTTAAATGGTCAAGTGCTTATTCCCATTTTCCCCCCTTCAAGTTCAGATTAAGGGCACAAGTCTTCAAATTGCCACAGGAAAGTGAAGATTTTCCTCTGATATCCATCAGTTCAAGGGCAAAATCAGGATAACTGAGATCTCCCTGACACCACCTCCGTGTGACTCCTATCCCTGACTTCTGCTCCACGGTTAAACGCAAATCCCGACATCAAGAGCTGCGAGAAACACTCCTGCCCTCAGTGAAGAAGACGCCATGACTGAGGGACGGTTCCTTTCTGCGGGCCGGCTCCCTTGACTGTTACAGCCTGAGGCAGCGCTGACCCCACTCCCAGCGGGCTGCTGGAAGCTTCTGGAAGTATAGCGCCTGCAGGCAGGGGCAGGGCAGCGGCCACTGCCTGTGGAAAAGGGGCTTTCTGGTGGCTGAGGCCCAGCCTCAGGGATACAGAAGGAAGGTAAGTTCCTTCCTCAGGGAAGGAAAGAGAGTTCCCAGGGCAGCTGGGGGAGGCTGCCCAGCAATTTTTGTGGCACAGCAACCACTGAAGGCTGCCGGGTGAGAAGGCAGCTGGAGCCCCTGGTGCAGGCCGAGGGGCAGAGTTCAGTGTCTGCTCAGCTCTTTTACATTTATTTCATCTGGTACGTCTTTGCTTTATTCATGGGGCCACCCTGGTCGAATGTCTGTACCAATAAAATGCCGCCTGTGAGACTCAAACCCCCTTTGATGTCTGTGGTCGGTGCCATGGCGCCTGGTGCCATGGCGCTTGGTCGTCAGGGCATCTTTCTGTGGAGTCTGCGTAAAGCGCACCCTGATAGAGGACTGACAATTTACAGGTGTTTTAAAATTTTAAGCTGCAGCATTTTTGTCTGTAAGCTTCCCCATTTGCAAGCCAGAGAAAATAACTTCCTCTCATGCATAGTTACCAATGTGCCTTAAATAATATTTGAAGTGAGGGCCTCATCCGAGCACCAGTGAATGTTGAGAGGGTGTTAATGAGAGGAGAAACTCTATGTGCCATGCATGAGCTATCAGTCAGATTGAATATTGGCAGAAAGAGGCTGTCAGGTTACCTGACTCCGAGCCTTAACTTCAGTCAACCACTGGCTGAAATAGATTTTAATATTCTGATTATAGCGCCAGGTTGAGGTTTTGTGCTTTTTTAATTTTTTTTTTTTTTTTTTGGGTCAAAGGCTGAGGGCTGACAGATCTCCAGTGGCAAATTGTTTCATCTCCCAAAGTGCTCTGAAAGGCGTTAAACTTGAGAGGCTTGATGAGTGCAAATATTTTCACCAGCTTTGCCTCCTTAGCACTTTGGGTAATGAGAAGTTGACAAAGGATTCACAGCACACCAGGGATGGTCATACAGTAATGTTAGATGGGGTCTGGAGTCTGTCATGGGCAATGTGTCTGTGCTTCATCTTGCTACCAGCTACAGCCGTAAGGATAGACACGCATGTATGTTTAACGGTGTCTCATTTGAACACCAGTGTCTCTAAGTCACCTATCTCAAAGTTCTGTCACATTGAACAGTTTGGGCACTAGAATTTGAATTGCCCGATTACAGTCATCGTTAGCAGTGTTTTTTCTAGTTTAAGTTTATGTTGCCGTTTGTCTTACACAACTCCCTTTTAGTTTCTGTACTGCTTTGCAGAGTCTTTCCTTAACACTGTGTTAGTGACAGAGATACAGAATAGCCAAGTCAAAGGACAAAGATAAAAAAAGAGCATTGATGTGGCTGCAGCAGAAGGAAGAAAAGTACTAAACAGTGTCTATTTAGAACCTTCAGATTTTTATAGTATATTTTTCCAAATGAATTTCTGCTCTTTATAAGGGATTTGTTGTGTCTAAATGGACGGGTATGGATTTACTATGGGCTCAGAGGGCTAAAAGGAGTTTTGCTCCTGTGTGTTCACATGCCTGGGTTTGTATCTCATCTTTAGTTGGTGACTTGCCTTGTAGATAGGTCCCTGTTTTGTTAACTCATTCTGAGCCATTCATATTAATGGGCAACAAATACTGAAAACTTCATCAGTTATTTTTCTCCTTAAAACTGTAATAGAGGCTTTGGAAACAGCTTCATCTTCAACAATGCGTTGCAATTTGCACTTGAAGCAGAAATAAAAATGCCCATTTCACCCTATAATTGAATTTAATCTCCAAATTTGGCACAGTAACTCCTGAGAGGTTAACTGAATTTTCAGTTCACCAAACAGAAGTCTTTAAAATGTTTACTGGAGTTTTGCTCAAATTTTCTCATGTTTCACGGATTGCCTGAAATAGTTAGTCCAGCCCAATGCCAAGCTTTAAACAGCTTCCTGGTATCTGAGAAATAGAAAACTTTTGAACATTCAGTTCTAACTGCATAAGTGTATTCTCTGTATTCATCACAATCTAGTGGTTTTAAAAGATTATGCATAGACATTCAGGTCCAACAGTGGATGTTGTTTTCTTATGTTGCTAGAAACAACATTTTGACAAAAAATTAACCCACAACTCTGCCCCTGCCCCTCTTTAAAAAAACAAAACACAACAAAACAAAAACCCACTACTGTTTCTTCTATGCTCTCTACTCATCTATGCTCAGTGCAAACCACAGGGGCTAGATGGGGCATTGTGTGGTGTTTCAAGTGAGAAAATAAGGTTCTAATGGGATCTATAGATGGTGAGAATATAAAATTGGAGATGATGAACACCGAAGGTCATGAACTGTGTATTTTTTGATGATTCAGATAATTAACAGATTATTAGCAGATTACACTTTAGGAAGGGGTACTTCTATTTGCATCTCTTTAAAGAAATTAGGTTTATGATGTTTGATGATTATATTAACAGATAATTAGCAGATTACACTTTAGGAAGGGGTACTTCTATTTGCATCTCTTTAAAGAAATTAGGTTTATGATGTCCTAAAAGAAGAAATAGCTTCAAATGTTAGTATTTGATCATTAGTGTTTAAATCTTACAGATTAGTGTTTCACTCTTACATGTCACATTTTTTTTTCCCAGCTATTAGTGTTAGCTAGAAATCTAATCTAAAAAATTCAGCAAAACCTCCAACCAAACTGAAACTCTTACATATTTGTGTAATTTCAGGAGCTGGGATTACCTGAAAAAAGTCCAACAATAAGAAACAGGCAAAAAATCCTAAAAACTGCCCACATGACTAAACATTTCATCATTCTACAGGTGTTTAGCCTATGGCCCTTTCCGATAAGTGAAAGGATGGTGACACTGACTTCCTGCTCTGCCTCTTCTGTCCAGTGGGGTAAGATATCTATTTTCACTTGAATTTTGTATGTACTTGCTGTCTGCTGTAGAAATAGCTAAAGGCTTAAAGTAGGTAGACGCAGGAGAATCTTTTCAGATCATGGAGCATTTTGCTTGAAAGAGTAATGTCTGTGTATCCCTTTCTTTCATTATTGTGGTCATTTGGAACCAGGTTAATTTTCTGCCTCTGAAGCACTTTGTAGTGCTCTCAAGTCTTTTGTCTAAGGTTCTTGGAGTAACATTGTTAGACTGGAAAAAAGAAAGGTTATTCACAGCTTTATTAAAAGTATGTAATGCCTATTACCAAATTAAAATCAAGCCTGATATAAGCCTAGATTGCACACACCTTATCAGAGATGGTCTACAATTCTCTTTTTGTCACAGAAACTGTTGTGTTTGATTGAGTTTTCCCTGTGTTTTAGAAATGGAATGTTGAATTAATGAGCTTCTTCCTCCCCTCTGGTTTCCAAAAGCAAAGCAAAAACAATATTCATGTTGGTAAGAATTTTCTGCAGTACTGAAATACTACGTACTATGTTTTAACTTTTCTGTATTTTTCATACTTTACTTCTACTTCTAACAAAACTTGTTGCTTATCCAAAATCTGATGGTAACATTTAGACTACAATCTATTTCCAATGTCTTCTTTATGAAAAACAAGCTCTATCATTATGTTCCCAAAGGCTTATACCAGTAAACCTGAAGTCTGAGGAATAAAATTGGGAGACTACTGTTTCTTGTCATATATCTCTGTTTTATGGCTTTGACTACACTGGAATGGCTTAGTGGGGAGAAAAAACACTGGCGGTGAATGGAAGTAACTATTAATGTCCTATCAGAGCTTGATGGAGCTTGATATAATTAAAAAACTTGTGATATCTCCAGCAATTGTTATTCCAATTATTTGCTAGCTAAAGGCAACTTTCACTGCTCCAAGTTAGGAAATCATGTAAATAGCCTAATTAATATAATTTGCCTTATGCTCTACTAAGAAAACAAAACCAAATATGTCATTTTTTAAAGAATAAATAACATGGTATAAACTAAATATTATAAATATTCAGTCCATTTGTAGAGAAAACATTACATATTACAAGTCATTCTCAGCATTTCTAAGTAATTCAGCATGATTTAATGAAATTATGATGCCTTGCTTTAGGTTTACAACTACGTGACAATAAAAGGAAAACATTCCTTTGTGTGGATTAGAGCTAGTTCTTTTACAAAATAGTGTGTAACAACATGTACAGCAGGGGGCCAGAAGATATAAAGAAGGTTTCATCATCTTGTATCTGCAGTCCTTTAATATCAAGAGACTTCCACAAAACTTAAAATAAGGCTTTGAAATATTCCATGCTGTGGTGGTAGAAAGGTACAATAAATAATACTTTGCTTTTTCCTCATGTGGAATGAAGAGATAAAGCTATTTATAAAACTGTAAAGACTTACAAATCATTCTAACAGGTTGTCATATGTTAATGTCAGTGAGAATTTAATCACCCAAGGTAAAAATCTATATATATTTTTTCTCCAGTCCTATCTTGTTTTCATAACTCTCTCTATTGACAGATTCTCTCATGATGATAAATTAAAGGAATGTCCAAGACCACAAAATGTAAAAACAGAAAAAATACAAGGATTGAAGCAGTAGATTGTTTTTAAACTGTGTGGCAGTTTTTTTTTTTTTTTTTTTGTTGCAGCATTTGCAGAATCTAATGAGGAGTCATTGTGCTCAGTACTGTACACCTGCTTAACAAGACAATAAAGAGATAATGAATACATGGACTGTGAGGACTCAGATTTATGTAACAAATAGCTAGACTTTCTGTGAAAGAAAAAATCACTCTTTTTTGAGAGTTGTTGATTCAGGAATAAAAAGCCTTGCTTAGGAGCAAAACAATTTTATTCATCAATTTATTAATAAAAATTGTTACGACAGCTGCTTACCCAAAAAGCTGTTCAGTGTCGGTTTTAATTTGCCAACTGGGATTGGAGTAGACTGAATTCTTTGGCTCTTAGCCACTTTCACTCCTGATAAAACAAGATACTTCCCTGGCCTTTCCAGGTGATACCATAGTGAATTAGACTTTATCCTTCAGTATGTGCTTGAACCAATGAAGAGTTTTAGAGAAAAATAGATATATGCAAGCTTTTTTGATTTATCAGGCAATTTTATCATTTTCTATACATCTCCCAGTAAATACAGTATTGGTCATGCTTTTGTCCAGAGGAGCATAGACATACAGCGTTATCTGGTGGCCTCTATCCTGCATTCAAGTTTAAGTGAGGAAGGCTTATGCCATGCTTGCCATGCTTTCTTTTGTTATGATAACTATTAGAAAAATGAATCTTAAAAATCATCCTCTCCTTCAAAATACTTTCATGCTACCTGTTGATTGAACTGGTGGATTTAGTTTAGTCATCTTCATAGTGTAAGGGCTGTACACAAAATAGAGAGTCAAATTTTACATTTTAATTTGCCTTGATTCTGTAAAGCCCTTCTTTGAATCAATGCTAGCGTTGTCAGACAGGAATCTCATGTCCTGATTCATGGAAGAGTGTAATGCATCCTTAGAACTGTCCGTCAGCCAGGGAGCAGAGTTCTGTGTTCCACCTCACACTCCAGTGATGTGGGAAGCAGAAGGTGTAACGTTTCCTTTCTACTCCTAGATGTGGCCTACTGCACTTGAAGGGGAGGGAGAGAATAAGAAATTATTTTTATATATAAACTAAGCACATTTGATCTAGAAGCCTTTTGTTTGTGCTAAGTACTTTCATTTCTCTCTGGGTTTTCAGAATATGATCTCCATTTCTCTCTCTAAATTTCATGATGTAAGGGTTATTTCCAAGCTTAGATTTTTAAATGAGGTATTTTACCTATTAGAAATGCAGAACTTGCTTTATATTACTTTGACTCCCTGATGAAAGGTTAGTTGCCTAATCGCATGGGTTTTGTGGCTATGGTACAGTGCAGAGTGTTAAGGCTGTAATAGGAAATCAAATAGTTCATTTCACAGCCATCAAATACATGCTGAGCTGCCTGACTGGTTTATGCTGCTTTATCTTTTAGGACGTAAAACCTATTCTTACTTTATGAAAACAGTACTTTGTGTTAGATAATAATTTCATTTACATATAAGGGTTACACTTAATAAAAATATATGAACCAAAATTGCAACAAAGATACAACATCGTAAACCACCTTTTTTTAGAGCGTGATGGTTTTTTCCCTTGAAAAGCTTCATTGCTTTTAAGACAGGAGATATTGCTTCAGAACTAAAGATTTAAGGCTTTTTTTCTTCTGCCTGTAGTAAAAGTAATAAAGCTTTTTATTGTACAAAGACTGTAAATATATTTAGCAATAATTTCAACAGCTGGAAGTGTCTAGATGCCTGTAGAGGAAATACAAGGGTCATATTTACCTAGCTTTGGCCTAGAAATTTCTATAACCTTTTTTTTCTACCTAAGCAGCACTGAATAGTTATTGTTTGTTATCTTGTAAACACTGTAAGACAATCTCATGGAGGAAATAACTTCTTGCAGTTAGAAATAAGATACTGCTGTAACAAGTTTGTTGTGATTATTTCCTGTTGCCATCATTTGTTATGACTGTTTACTGCAAATAGGCATCATTCCTACAGTCTGGACCTTGGCACCCAGACCCATGGTAGCTCCTCCAAGACTCCACAGCAGAATAGTTTGATGATAAAGAACTTCAGTCCCCTAGAATAACATGCTACAAGAAATTTTCTATCTGAGAATAGTGGATATTTTTCAGGGAATCCATGACTGGAGTCCTGAAGGACTTTGTGAATAGGCCAAATATCTTCCCATAGCTTTGTAGGTTCTACTTTGTGAGTAACATGATTTTTATTATAATTTTTGTGTTCTAAATGTATGATATACTTTGGGTTTGGTAGAGGACCAGATTTAGGATACAGATAAAGTTCATTCCCTTTAGAAATAGAGAAAGTTGAGAAGCACTCGTACCTATTTTCATTCCTTCTAACAGCTCATTGCCTTTCTCAGTAAATATCTCAGCATTGTCAGTGTTTCATTCCTAAATCAATATTAATATATTTTCATTGTTTCAGTTTTATATTGTACTCCTGTTGACCTAAGATTACAAGCATACTTTCAACTCTTAAATCTTATTATCCACTGAGGAACATGTTGTACAGAAAGACAAGGGTACTCTGTAAAGCAGTGGAGGAGTGGAATCTTTTAACTCCACTTTTTAAAGAATTATAATTATTCTATCTTTTTATGTTGTGAAGTATAACCAATTATTGCATAGTTATAATCATGAAATAGGAACAAAATGCAAGTACAGACACTCATTGCTTATGGGGAAAACAATAATCAGTAGTAAGTTTTTGATGAGTACTGTTAGAATGTCTGTTGAAATTGCATAGTGGGATGAATTTGGAGGATAAATAATTTCACAGCTTACAGGAAAAGAAGAAAAAGAACCTACAAAATATTAGTTAGCCATTCTGGAGTTTTCATTTTGGGTTTTTTTCACAGGTGTGTTTAGGTCTTTCATACATCCAGATTTTTCTGGACATAGTCTTTTACCCCAGCAATTAGAATGTGGATGTTTCTTGTAATGTCCCAGTCACTGCAAAAGCTGCTGTCCCTGACGAGCTTTAGAAGTTCAGAAACTTCAATGAAGTCACTGCTGTGCAGAGTTACTGCACAGCTCTTGTACAAGGAATTCACTGTATCAAGGCTCTGGTGGACCTACTGCACGTGAATTTCCGCAGATAGCTCATGGTCAGTGAGATTGACACATCAATGTAAGTCTACTAATGAAAACCAAAAATTGGATGAATGGTTATCTGTGTTAGTGCTGAAAATTGGAAGTGTCATATGAAAAGTGTGAGTCCAACTTTATGAAAGGGAAACATGCTGACTGGAGCACAGGTTTGGGGTTTGGGTAGCTCTTGGGTCACGTACTGTATTTATACAGTATTGGGTGACATAATGTGAAATGTTTATATATTCTACTATCCTTTGTTTTTGTTGACTTCTGTTAGAGGTTTCTATCCTTCTCAACTGACATCTAGTCTGCCTTTTGTACTCTTAAATAGAAGAGACCATACTCATACAGAGAAGCACTGATGAACAAACATTTCACTCAAGACATTTTAAATTTTTTCTTGTAATATTTCACAGTTCAAGACAGTTTGAAGAAATTGGTTTTATGTCTCAAAGTTTTGAGACAATACTGAAACATCCAGTTTTTGACGGCATCTTGCCAGTTACTTAAATTTGAAACATAAGAAAAATGTCCATGAGTCTAGAGAATACATGAAGAGTGATGATAGTAAGAATGAAATGAACAGTGTATTGTTAAAAAAATGGACCTATCCCAACACACAAGAGTAACGGAAGGTATCAAATCAAGGAAAGTGTTATTGTACCTATAATAGGTTAGGTTAAGGCAGTAAAGTTTCCTCATAAGGCCAAGATACAGCTAGTTATTGATTTTTTAAATATACTTACTCATTTCTGGAGGGCTTCTTGATGAATAAGATATATAGCATTTCAGATAAGGTATAGGGCATTAAAAAAAACTTGTCAGAGTTGGAACTTAATCTCTGTAAAGATCATAGTGGAAATTTTTGGTGTATTAGGGTTGTTTTATTTTGATTTTGGGTGTTTTTTGGGGGGTAGGAATTACTCTGGTTTAAGAGAACTTAAAGTGATGCATATATAGCAACGTATGTGAGATTTGACTGTTTTGCTATCCTGGTCTTTAAAACAGTTGAATTTATAAGTTTGATGGAAGTATCACATGTCAATTGTATAAATGGTAGCTCCTTCTGAAATTTCTGCTGAAAACATTCTCATGTTGGATAGCAAACTCATTTTCTTCCTTATTTCTTAGGATATTAGTATGTAAGATGGGCCTCATGTAAGGATTAGTCAGGCTGGTTAAACATGCTGTCCACCTCTGTTTCTGCAAAGAGGGTAACAGCTATTTGAAGCTCAGCTTTTGTTACTTGAGGAGAAAATCAACTTTGGGCTACTACATAGATTATAAAAGGAGTTCTTACTGAATAAATGTCACGTTATTTCCTAAGGCTGAAAGCCCATAAAGGAGGGGGACACATCTTTCTGATGGGTGAAAAGAAGACCAAAGTGAAGAAAGAATTTGTAAAATAATGCATAACTGTCATTTTCGAACAGTAGTAAAATGTTTTAGAAGTTATTATTAAAATAGACTTGAGCAACTTCTAAGTATTATATCTTGGTATCAGTGCTAAATTTTTTGGGAATCAGTAGCAAATAGTGTTTCTGAGATACCATAAATTTCTAAATTAAAATATTTAATAGTGTATTTCAGTAGAAAGTAGAAGAGGATTTTAAAAAGTAGGCATCAGTAGTACATAGATTTGTCAATTGATATACTGTAAACAAGCATAAGCTTGTGTAACTCCGTGAAATTAAATCGAACTATCTTGGCATCTGACAAAGTTACTTTATTTACCATTGAAAAATAACTGTGTTCCAAAGCTACTAGAACTGCAGGTGATCTATTAAACAAATTATCAAATATAAAACATTACATTATCAATTTATATCTTAAAACAGTGATATTATTTACTGGATATGATTGTAGGAAACATATACACTTGACAAAAACATTTTCCTGTTATCCTTTGGGATCAGCAACTGAATTTAGGTTTTGTAAAACACAATCAGATGTTCAGCTCGTAGAAATTGGCAGTGATACTACTACTACAAGTTTATAAAGATTATATGCTTCCGAGACTGAAATCCAACACTGAGTCTAATGTCGACCTGGCTTGTCTTAAACTAATGCAGTGTATTATATAGTAACATGATTTAGGTTTCCCTTTTGGGTAACAAGAAGCACAAAGATATTTCCCCCTACAAAAATAGGCCTCTCATACCTCCTTACTGAATATCAGTATTCTCTGAATTCTTCAAGCGAAAGACAGCAAAATAACAAGAGGAACTAAAAAAGTGTTTGTGAAGGAAGATCTGTTTTTACAAGCAGAGACAGCTTAGCAGTACATTGTAATAGCTTAGAGTGAGAAGAGCTTAGGTTAACTCTGTTGCAGGGCATAAAATGGTAAAAGTGTGATACCGTACAACTACAGCCCACCTCACCAGAGAGAACCAGTGGACTGTGAAATTAATGAAGCAAGTTTAAAAAAAAAAAAAAAACACCACCACAAAAAATTCCCAACCTGCCTTGCAAGAAGTTCAGTGTGATGGAGCTTTATAAGTAAACTTTACTACTTAGACACAGACTAATAAAAATACATAGCTTTGTATTTCCTTTAATGCTTTTAATTCTTCCTTCATAAAATCAAATTGAAGTTTAAAAGTATAGCACTTGAAGAGAAATTTAAAAAAAAAATTTGAATGTACTTTATGAGAATGAACTAAAATACTGTTTGGATTCATATCACATCAAAGTTCTATATACAGTATAACATGACATAAGCATGTGTGTATGCTTTTCTTACAGAAGACTTGGTCTAGTCTGTACCTTTCCACCACAGACAAATCTTCTAGCTCACAGAATGTGAATAATTAGAACACATAAAATTTTAATAGTTTGAACAGAATCAGATCAATCTGTTTTGACTTGGAGACTTTCATTCTAGTTTATTTGATAGTTAGAAGCATCAGCATCTCAGGTCTTACAGAAGTTAATGATTTGTCTGAAATGATAGAGATTTTAGAAGCTGGAAGTAAATATTAACTATTTCACTGCAACTATACGCTATTACAGAAATTAAAGATGAGAATAATGCTGGATTCCCAGTTCAGAAGTAATGGTTTAATGTATTACTAACACACGTTTTTTATTCATGATGTTGATATTCACAACCGAGCTCTGTGCTATATTCATAATGCCTATCTGGGCTGTACTTTCATGTTTATGGAAAGAGTATGCTTTTTAATATGGAGATAGTATCTGTCTTCTATTTTGGGTTGGGTTTAGCATTGCATTTAGCAACTTCACGACAGTCTGATAAATGTGGAGGAAATGTTGCAATGTTTGATCTCTATGTTTACGGTGAAATAAAGCCATAGTTTACTCCCTCCTTAGGTAATTAGTTTTTAGTACAGGAAACATTTTAGGATGATATAAGTTCTACTGAAAAAAATATAAAGTATGATGAGAGATGGAATGAATTACAGACAAGTGAAGGAAATGGGGAAGGTCTTAAGAGAAATTATTTTATATAAAATAGTTATTATAACAGTTAGTCATTAAAACAGCAGTAATAAAATTATATTTATAGCTGAATAAGGAGTTTCAGTGTGATTAAGATATGGAAGTAGCTAATTGGACTACTGAAATATTAGGAAATTGAAGTGATGAAAAGTGTACAAATGAAAACAAAAGTGCATGAAAATTAATGAGGAGGCTGAAATAGGAAATGGCATAAAGGAAAATAACAAAACAAGTAAAGTATAATGAATAAACATATCGCTGCTAGACAAGGAGATATTAAGGCCACTGGAAAAGTCAATGGATATTCATTGCCTCAGAGTTGCTGTTTTTGTAGAATCTTTGCAAAAGTACAAAGTTTTTGGTTTTATTTCTGTACAGATTGATGATTTCTCCTTTACATTATTTAACATTCTAAAAGGTACATTTGCTGGCAGTGGGGTTATGAGTTTTTTATCAGTAAAGCCTGCCCACAGGCCTATGATGTCCCAGGTACTGCCACTCTGCTGCCGCTGAAGGAACCAGTCCTTCCCTGCTCTCAGCCACTTGTTTCCAATTCTCTGTCTCCCTGTTGTGGTGGCACAAAAGTTTTGGTGCTTAAGAACCAGTCCAGACTGTCTTAATTAAATCAGCCTCTGCTTTTGTGGGAGAGGAGGGGGGGGCAGAGGTGTGTTTTGTTGAGCTACCTTTAAACTTCATTCATTTCCTGATGCATGATCACTTGACTGATGGAAGTCATTGATGGGAGGAGGAGGGATTGTCCCATAAATACTTTCGCTGGCATGAGAAAGATGGCAGTGCAACTGCTGGAAGAGGCAGCTAACTATGGGAAAAAAGTGGGACTGCTTTTGTCATAGGCAATATGAAGAAGCTTTGGGAACTGGCCTGAATTTCGTTTTCAAGTTCCATTTTACCTCTTCTGATTGCAAGCTAGAGCTTTCTCTGGGTACATTTAAAATTGATTCCTCTCTCTTTCTGTGCCAGTCAGATGTGCTTTGTCACTGAGCCATAATGTATTTCCAGGGCAATCGACTGCCTGTTGTGGGACCAGTTCAGACAGATTCAAATATACCTTGAACCATTCACTTGCCCACTAGAGCGTGACACTGTTGAGAGGTGGACTATCTGGAGCTGATTAAATACTGAGCCTGTGTGCCTGGTGCCTCGTAATACAAAATATGGCCATGACCAGATACTGTGATTAGTTCTTGGGATCCTGAAGAATAAGTAAGAATAATTTACTAATTCTGTTTTACTATAATTTTACTAATTCTATTAGTAAGAAGAACTAAGAATAATTTAGGGTATGTGAACCAATGGTTGATAACAATAGTATTCTCCAGAATAGATCCCGGTACCTACCTGTAAATGAAACTAGATGCAGTCATTGATAGATTATCCTATGGCCTCCGTATAAACTATGCGCTCTGACCACAGGTTAGCTTTTATGGCAGAGTTGCTTCTCATTCCAGATTCATCCTTCCAGATAATCCTGGCTGCTAGGTTGGGATTCATGTCCTTATTTTGTCCATGTACCTGTGAATATAATTTGTCCAAACTCCAATGCCTTTCAGTGCCTTCAAACCTACTTTGAATTATGTCTTACCTCAGTACTAGGATAATGGATGGCAGTTAATGTAAAAGCCTTTGCTGAAGTTCAAGTACCAAATATGTTATTATTCTAGTACGTTTGTTATTAAATGTTATATTCTTGAAACTCATGGTGTTATAAAATGTGGATTACAGACTTATTTCTGTTTATGCACACTTACTTAGGTTACTCATTTGTTCTTTTGAAGAATAAATCTCATATGGACATTCTCTGTTGTCTTTAAATATTCCAAATAGGATGGCGATAATGTTTGTTTTATAATGGATAGCCAGATATACAGCATGAGTTTAGTATCATAAAAACTAGTATCTTTGTATTAGAGCCAGTCAAAAGCATTTATTTCCAAAAAATGGGAGTAAAAATAGAAGAATGCTTAATGTTTTCTGTGTTTCTTCCAGTACCCCTTTTTTCCTCAGTGGCAAGGTAAGAAACACTGTTTTCAGAATATAGTATATTTAAAGGTTTATGAATGAGATTATTATATGTCTTTTGGTTTGTATTCCAACTCTTTCAAGATTCCCATAATAAATGTTTTACATATTTTCTGTGTTTGGAAGATTTGGGAAAAGACAGTTTGGAAAATATAAAGCATTCATTATGAGAATTATGAGATTTGCAACATATTTCTACCTGTAGCTTTGAAGTGATAAAATCAATAGAATTGTTTGTGCAATTCTGTATCAGCACACACAGAGCTGATGCTTGCATGTAAACATGAGATGAACTCTCCTGGCAACCACTTTACATATAGCTGATGTTTCATTATATCCCTGATTTATACTAACAGGGTAAGATAATAGATTTACAGTTAAATAGCTCTGTTAAGACTTTTGGCCTCTCAGATACATTGACCTGAAATATAGGCAGAAATGAAACCCAAACCAACCTATTTGGATTAAACCCATTCTTCTATTGCGAGCAAATAACTTCATCTATAAGTATCTATTTAAACTGAATTCTGTTTTGTACAGAATTATCTTTTCCTTTTCAATATATGTGACTAGAGATGCTAAAACACGAAAGCATATTGTGCTAGACTTATACAGTTCCAGTCATTTCCACTCCTTGAACTTAATGTAAGAAAGCAAGGAGTTTAGATTTAGATGGCCACTAGGTCTTTAGCTTTAAATAATTTTTTTTTCCCACTGAGAACTACAGTTTTTATCATGACCAGTATGAAGCTGTCCAGAAGGCAAAGGTATAATATCTGTCAAAAAGCTACATTATTGTTCTCTAATTTGTATTTTAAATTTAAAGAGTACAGGAAGCTGGTCTCTAGCAGATGCTATTGCAGTATCTGGGAATTGTCCAATGCAAAAGTAATTTGAATGTGATGACATGACTGAGTGTAAACCCCATCATAAATTCTGTGCACTTTCACTACCTAGTTACTCTGTTATATTTCAGGTAATCACAATCTTTTACGTGTATTTTCCTTCTGAGTGGGTGAGAAAATTGCGTATTCTCTAGTAGTATAAATAAAGTCTGAACTAGATGGCTGTCAACTTCCTTTCTTTCTAATTGTATACTACTACACTGGAACGGACATCAAGAAGTCATTTAATGCATTTCTCTTTGCTAAAACAAAATTAAGAGATCAATGTAATTTCAGAGAGATTCTCATCCAGTTTTCTATTAGACAAACTATGCAGCTATCCCAAGCATTCCTTTTGATTAGCCTTGCTATTAGGATGGGGTTTTTTTCCCCTAATATCCAGATTTGAGCTTCCTTAATACAGTTTAAACCTATTGCTTATTCACTGTGGGCATGAAGAACAGATCATTCCATTCCTCTTTTCAGCAGCCTTTTACTTTCCTGCTATAATGTTGTCTCATCTTTCTGTCTTTGTTTTTAGGCAAACTACGACAATTCAGTTATTCTTTTGGCATAGGTACTATTAATTATTACTAAATATTCTTGACCCTAGCACTTGTGCCATTTAAACTATGTTCTGTTTAAGAGCTAATCGCTACCTCAATAAATTTATCATGTGGAAGTTTAAGGAAAAACAAATCCTTTTTCATACAACGTGTGAATAAATTATGGAACACTGGGTGTGGCAGAAGCCAAATTATAAATGGGTTCACAAAGGGATTATATACAGCCCTTCTGGAAGATAGGTCCACTAGGAGCAGCTGAAAAGAATTTTCCAAATGCAACCTCTAGCATTGGTTGTGAAACTAGGGATTCTATCTGGAAGGGAAGAACAAAGAAAGGCACTGTTTCTTATATTCAGCTACAGGATATTTCAGTTATGATCTTCTTTCATTTTATTGTTTCATATTTAATAAGCTTAGTATACAGTGGTTTGCATACACGTTTTATAAATTTGTTGGTTTATTACTTCTGATAATATCCGTAAAAGGATTATAGGCCTCTTATCTCCTCCCAAATTAATTGTGAGCTAAACCAGCAAAGGTTAAGAGGCTTGCCATTTCCTTTTTGCTCCTTTTGCAAATGGCTGGCTGAGTCTCTCTAAAAACATTTATCCTTCATCTTCTACATTAGTTGTTGACCTATACCTTGTAATACAAGCTTCACTCCTTTTTAAGATAGGGAAAATACATTATGTAATTATGGAGATACCTTATTCTTTAAAATGTCTAATTGTTTTTTTGAACTGTCCTTATTTCTTGGTTTCACTTAAGTTTTAAGGGAGGGAATTCCAATTTTGAATTATTCAAGGAAAAAATATTTCATACTGCTTGTTTTTAAGTAGGCTTATTTGGGTTTTATTGATTTCTCTCTTCTCCTTTCCTTTTTTTTTTTTATTAAGAAATTTGGCTGAGATGATTGGTCTTTGAGGGAAAGTAAATTGATTCTATGGAAGCTAGATATTATTTGTGGGTTGGAGGAAGAGTCAATTAATTTAATACCAGGGCTAATATCTGTCCAGCTTCTATTTTCTGACTCATTTTGTAATTTCTTAGTACTGCTTATCTTCACCTGGCTTTCAATGCTGTGACATGACCATGGAATATTATTTTTCTTTTATCTGCTTTGGAGAAAGATTGTGTAGTTAGATCTCTAATCTTGTCCTTCCCAGAGTGGGTTACTGCAGTCATTTTCTTTGTGGGCTGCAGATGGAAACAAATGAAAAACTTCAGCTAGAGCAGATTGCCAGTTACATGATAATATTTTATGAGAAGACTATATAGATTGTGTATTAATTGCCAGTTCACTTTAAAATGAAATTAAGATTAGTTTGTGATGTACATACCTTCAGGAAATAAGGGAGCTGTTGTTAGGGTTTCAATGCACTGGTAAGCCTTAGTTGCCCTGACCTGCCTCAGCTGTGGCACCCCGCCCAGGCCCAGCTGTGGGCGCAGTCAGCCATTGACTGACTTCCTGGCTCGGCTGTGGTTCTGCCTCATCTCCGAGTTCTTCCCAGAGGATCTGGGCTCTTGGTTAAACCTGCTGCTATCTCTGCTCTGCTCTGCTCTGCGCAAGCAAAGGTACTGTGTGACACAGCTCTGGCTGGCGGCTGCCAGCTGTGTTATTGCACTTAGCTCCCCATCCTTTAGAAAGTATTTCCTCCTTCTGCTTCCTCACAACTTTGGCCTTTGAGCATTAACATTAATGAGGTAGGGTGGGCTATGCTTTTGGTACAGTTATCTAATAGGCTACAGTTATCTAATAGGCTTTTGTGGTTTTGGTGGCTTCTGGTTTTGCGTTTTGTTCTGCCATTTGTATTGTCTCTTGGCATTTGAAAGCTGCTGCAGTGTTTCTTTCCTTACTCAAAACTTCTCTGAAAAGCTGTTTTGAAAAGAAAAAGCTGTTTTGAAAAGAAATGGATTTTATTTGGTAGAGTGCTAACTGAGGTGTACTTTGATGTCTCTCACACTTGTGTGAAGAAGGTTTTAGTTAAAATGCATGAATCCAGAACTTAATTGCAAGGTGTAAAATGAACGAATGTAAAAGTGGGACAGTGTCTGTCATCTAGCCTAATGGCCTAATGAAATTGCTAGAGAAGGTAATAATACTGAACCAAAGTGAAATGCTACAACTCTTGGTCTCAAGTCTACTACCTTGTTGTCTTCCTGAAGAAATAAGCAGACTGCTTTAAAGAACCAGATGAATGAATAGTTGTCTGAACACAGTTCTAAAATAGGAGCCTTTTCAAGTGAGGAAAAGATTCTGAAATAAAAATTCATCTAACAGTTGTTTAGAAAGCATAGGTTGAGCTCAGATAAGTCAGTCAAATTAGAAAAGATTAATATTTTTCTGAATTGTTGCAAGATAAAAATTATCTTTTTTGATTATATTCTTAAGCCTTGAAGTTTTGCTGCTGCTGTTGTGAATTAAACTATGGAGAGTGTTGAGATTCTGTAATATTTTTTGCTAGTACCTTGGAGTGACTTAACCTATAGTTGCATAATTGAGGGGTGTTAGGTTTTTCTCTGGGATAGAAATAAAAGATGAGTGATGGTCACACAAGACAGTGGAATGAGAGGAATGGTTAAAAATTGTAAAGATGATTATGAAGAGACAGTGGAAGTCCAAGGTCTGCCTTACAGGAGCTGTCTTCCTTTGTTGTTAGTTTGATTCCAATGCAAAACAAAAAATGCATTTATTTCCAAATTGCTGTGGTTAAATTGAAATTGTGCACTCTGTGGAACAGCAGCAGATACTCATTCTTTACAGGTGCTGCTTTTTGAGTCTAATCAATCCCACCTGTTCCTTTATTGGGTATTGCTGTTAGAGGGTATTGACTATAATAGTAATGATGGGGATGGAATTGCGATAAACCATTTTTTCAGTTCACGGACAAATTAAGAGTAGCAAAATCTACCTATCATCGAGGTGATGAATTGACTTTTTATGGAAGTCTAGCCTCTAGTATTTGAAAAGTGTTTGCAAAAACAGCACAGAATTCTGTAACATTTTTGTACCCTAATAAATCAAAAAGTCATTTTGAATCCTCAGTAATATCATATGCTTATGTGTTTTAAAGAATATTGGATCTTAGCAAATATTTTACTTATTCATGTTTCAACAAAGTAATGACAATAGGCAAATAATAATGTCTGAAAGACACAAGAACAAATCACTTCTTATGTATACTTTACACTTTGATTAAACTACTGGATAACCTGTTGGATGATTTAAAAAAAAAAGTCCAGAACCTGGACATTAATCAACCTGAGAGAACAAACTGGTAATTTCAGGAGCTACTGTAGCCAGCAGGAACAGCTGAATTGGGAACAGTTTATGTATCTTAAGGCAAAATACTGCTGACTTCAGTTCATAATTATATGCTAGATTAACAACTGGGTTGTTACAGTTTACAATCCTTGCTCCCCAGTTGTCCCTGATGGAGTAGCACTAAACTTGAAGAGGGACAGTGTGGACAGCTGAGGATAATAATGTTTTAACCATTTTAGATTCATCTGCTAACAACTGTGAGCTAACTTTCTGAATTATAGTTAATTAATATTTTTCAGTGGCCTTCACTCTGCCTTTGTTTTATGATGCTGATCTATGGTACTTTCAGAAAGGGAGTATGAATGTCACTTCTCTACTGTACAGTGGTGAGCTGGCTGTTGAATTTTGTAATGCAGTTTGCTTGTTAATAAACCCTGAAAATCTTCGGTGCAGGTTCATGGAAGTGGCTGAAGAGCACGTAGCTGAAATTCCTCAATTTATAATCATTCTGTTCTTACACTAGATAATATTGTCTGCTTGCAGAGGCCTCAAGCTTCACTAAGGTTTGATCCAATCATTTATAACCACGTTAAAGATGAGCTTATGACAAATATCTGGATGTGTGGCTTTATTTTTATTTTGAGGTGCATTGATATTATACATTTATAGAAAGCAAAAATAGAATACCTGTGAATGGGTTTGAATCCATTGTTGACTTTCTGCTAGAATTTGCTTTCTTTGAATAGATGTCATCTTCCATGATTTTTTTTTTTTTTAATTGGTTGCTCCGGTTTTTCCCTGGAACTGAAAGGGTCTAATGTGTTTTTCGTAATGTAACTTGGGCTTCTGTCATAATATAGCTCAGATATCATTTTTCTTTGTGAGAGGTATGTGTGTGGTCCCTTGTGGAGAAAATTCTGCACAGTAAATATAGTGCAGCAAAATAACACAACTGTAATAGAAATATATATTTTTAAATAAGTTCTTTTCTAAATACTTAACAGTTACTAAACATCTTGAGCCAGATACCGTTCCTTGCTTTCCACAGTAAGTTTTGTAATTAACAGTGGAAATAAGTAGCTCCAGGAAATATCTTTGTGCATGTATGTGTGTATATATATATGAATATATATGATAGTTTTCTCACTTATTGCAAAGGAATATATCAGATTTGCATATTTTGGTAGGACCTTTATTACCTTTCATAAAGTTTTTAAATATCTAGAGCACAGCAGCAACTTTTCTCAATTGTTTGTGTGCTCATCTCATTTACACTTGTTAACTGAAAGTAGCATTGCTGGAGAAAAAAAATGGACATTTCAGAATGGGAATGTGTGCGAAGTTGTGTCTTCTGTTTGTTTGAAGATAATAAAAATTAAAATAATTAAATGCAAAACAGAACAAAATTAATGATAGTTGATCTTGTGTAGTGGATTGTTCATTTCCTAAAAACTTTCAATAGAGACAAAAGTTGCAAATTGTATTGGAAAGCAAAATCAGACTTTAAAGTATACAAGAGCTAGCTACATGGTCATTATACTTACTGAACAAGCATGCAGGCAAACATCGTATGTTTAAAAAGATGCAAGAAGAAATTTGAAAGGCATCCAGTTATATCAGACAAATAGCTTTAGATGAAGACTCCAGCAGAGAACAAATTAAGAACTGGCCCAGAATGTGGGTGGTAGTTTTGGGCTAATCTAGTAGTGTGCATTTAATAGCAATAGATTTGCTCTGTGGAAAAAAAAAAACAAACCACTCTGGTTGTCATAGTTCCTGTAGATTCCGTCATAAAATAACTCTTTAGATGCCGTTACTATACAGTATTTGATGGTAAAAGATGACTGAAACAGTGTTCAGCATATGCAAATATGGCATATATTGCCAAAGCCAATAGGCTTTAGTATCAGAAAGCAAAACTAATCTTCCACTGTAATTTATAGTAATTTTATCGTTTTTGCATATGTGTGGAGTTTTGGGCACTCTTCAAAATGAATCAAGACGAAAATGCAAAACAGGGCATATTTCTCCATTATTTTTCCTCACCAGTGAACTCACTGGACTTTCCTCAGTAAGCAGTTTGTTACAAGGTATTCTGCAGATGAAGGTTTTTGTCAGTAATCCTTGCATGTGAAAATTTTGACTCTGGTAAGCGATAGTATGAGAACACACTCATGGATATGTTTATTAAATGCAGCTGACTTATATAATACTGAAATGTAAATTATTATTAAACAATGTGATTGTTTGCTTGAGATAGTTCAAAGACCTCTCTTACTATAATATTTTCCTTCTAAGATGCTAGATTGGACCCTTAATTTCTGTTAGTGGTACAACTCATGTGGTGTTTGGCTTAAGTTAGCCAAGACTATAACACTTTTATGGAAAGAATTTTGTCTCCTTTCACATTCATAGGTGCAGATATTTACTCTTTGTTTTTTTTGAGTGGAAAGGAAATTCTGGTTAGGTTTTTTTTTTTACTCTTGAAAACACGTAATGCTAGTATAAAAATTATGTGGTTTTACTTCTTAATAAATACATGCCAGGTGCTAATAAATGTTGTTAAAAGGGTTTTTAGTCACTGTATGTTCTTGAATTGTGTTTTTTATGCTATTTAAAAAAAAATCCAATTAAAAGCATCCTTTCTGTGTTATAACACTGTCAGTATAAGAATATTTGTATAGCTGTTGCCAGACTCTCCACACCATATCTTTCTGTGGTTATTTTTCCATGTTGGCAAAGGTATATTTCTTTTTCTATTATCTTTTTGGAGAAAGGTTAAACTGTATTTACTAATATTTTGAAATCATACTAATTAACACATCCTACCTTGATTGTTAAATGCCTCACATTAACAGGGAACTAAAAATCACTTTCAGATCTAAATGGGTTTTTGTGGTATATTATAAGAATTTTCCTATCTACTACTTATGGTGTCATTCCATGATCAGTAAAGCTAAGGGCAATATGGGATGCCATGGTCCCATCTTTCTCCCCTACTCAGAGCTGCATGTTCTCACCCTTCCTTAAGTACTGGCTCCACATGGTGGTAGTGCACAAAGTATTTTTGGCTGTACTAGCTTTCAGCTAGATCTCTTCCCTGAGACCACAAACAAGTGGGCATAAATTTAATGCCATCTAAATGCCAGTTATAAAAAATGTGTAAAATGTTACCATTTATTAGAAAGTAGTAATGTTTTTATGTAGAGGTGATCTTAAATTTTCAAGGATTTATGTGGGATTTCTTTCTCCCTCCCCTTTTAAAGATTCACTGGACTAAATGGCTCCCACCCCAGACAACAGTCAAGCGTAACCATCATCCTTCACAGTCATTTTGCTAACCTGTTTTTATATGTCAGTTTTGCATGATTATGTTCTCCGCAGGCAGGCTATGCTAGTACTTTGTCTTTACTATGGGCATTTTTTTCTAATATGAGCTTGAATTTTCCTTACTGCTATTTAAGCACGTTATGTTGTGTCCTCCCATATCTAGGCTTATAGAACAGATTAGCCCCTTCCTCTGCACTGCAGCTTTTTACGTCTGAAAGCTGAAGCAAAACCCAAATGAACGTCATAACAAACCGTTCATACATGAAAAGCAGGGGTTCCTGCTTTTCAAGGTGCGTGTGGCAGATGCAAAAGATGAATCCTGGCTTGCACATTCGCAGGTCCAGTCCTGTTGCTGTTGACCAAAAGGTAAACTGGGGAACTGGCTCTTGTTTTCTGTCACTGTTCACCTGCAGGTGCCTGGCTGCTCTTCTGACTCTGTGCTCTTGGTGAGGCGCTTAGAACATAGGAATCGTTGTTGCTGTCAGTTTTAACGTGAAGGCAAAAATGGGCAGCATGTTTGGGAAGCATTCCTCTAAAGACAGAGTTAGGGGTTGGCCTCTGCCCTTCTAAGTAATCGCTGGCTGGTATCTCCTTGCAGATACTCATGAATTAGCTTATGTATGCATCCAGGCAGAAGCAGCCTGGCACTAATATTCAGATGAAACCAGGCAGGGTGGTACTTGCACTTTTTTGGCTTGATGAGTCAACAAATACCTAAGAGTGAACAAAAGTACCTGGCTTAGGGATAGTTTACATGGCTCTGGGTAAGGATGAGGTTGGCATTTGTAGTAGTGCATCCTTAAAGTTAAGGAAGCAAGCATGCGCGTTGCCTAGCATAGCACATGGAACTATTGCTGGCTCCACCAGTAGTAATCATTCCTGTCACTGGTGGGATCAGTCTTCAGTGACAAAGGCAGTAATGATACAGTCACTCTCATGTTAGTTTAGAATGTCTGTAAGCCCTAAAGGACACTAGCACCTGTGCTTTCCATAGGTACCTAAGCCGAATCAGAAATAGGCCCCCATTTCTTGAACTTTGTGGCCAAAGAATCAGGAGTCCCATAAAGGACAACTGTTACATCAGAGAAAAGGACAAGTATATTCAAAAGCAGGTTAATGCCTTTAGATAAATGCTAATTGGTTTGCATTCTGTTTAAATATTTCCCATCCTGATTTCCCCTTGGCATAGAAGTTTGCTGTCCAGGTTTTGTCAAAATACTATTACTTGCTACATTTTAAAACTGTTGTAAACTGTCATTGATGATTCTTATGTAAAAACTTTGGAGTGTATTCTGAAGCAGTTCATTGCTACGACAGCTCCGTAGAAAGAATACACAGATAATTTTATTTTCATCAAGCTCTTTTAAACATTTAACTTTTACATGGTTTTACAGACTTATATTATTGGGAAGTTCCTGCTTACACATGTTTTCTATTGTCCCATCGTGTTCATTGTCTGTCCCATCCCCCATTGTGTTTCCCCCAGCCCCTGCAATAAAAGTATGAATAAACACATGGATTTTTTAGAGGTCTGATTTCTGGGTTTTCAGTGTAAAATGTCCACAGAATTTTGTTTTATTTTGTGCTGAATTTACACTCACATATGTTTGACTGGGATACATATTCTCATCTATATATCCTTTCAATACCATGTGTAGAAAATATGATACTCTGTGTTGGATTATACTTATCCCAGTTGTCTAAACCTCATTGCCAGAATAAAGGTTGTGTTTCTTTTGCTCAGTTTATAAATTACATAGCCATCGTGGGGGAAAAAGTAATTGTGTGTCTATTTACTTTAACTTTGTTACAGTACATATTTAATTTACCATAGTTTGATATTTAGATCGCAGTATCTAAATAAAAGTAGGTTATTTTGACGTTACTGTGATGGTAGATATCCTAGTGAATAGTTCTATGACTGATTAGGTTGATGACATCAGCAGAACTGTAAGACTGTAAAAGCACTAAACAGCACAATTGTCATTGAAAGGAAAAAATAAAAGCAACAGCAGCTTTGTACACTAATCTCTTGAAATAGAAAAGTTTTCCAGGGCATACATTTGGTATAGATTTGTAGGAAGCTGTTTTTCATGCCTGCGGGAGCAGTAGTCTTCCTTTGTGTATTGTATGTGTAAAGACTTTCGGTTGGTTTTTTGTTTTTTCTCTGTGAAACATACCAGTCATGTACGTAGGCATTATCCAATATGAACTATTTGTCATCCTCAATTAGTTCATAATATTTTTGTATGAAAGTAATTCATATGTTCAGTTGTATACCTTTGAATGAAAAGAGCATTATTCCCTTAACTTTATAGTGCACACCAGTGTGAGCTAATGAAGGGTTTAATACTGAAGACTTTTTTCACATTAATTGATCAAATAGAAGCAGTCTTAAACTACTGTACAATATGTTTGAGTAATGACTATCAAATAATAAATTCTAAGTTTTCCATTTGGTAGCTAGAAGATGCATCTCATGGGAAAAGTTAAATCTAACAATGTGATCATTTGGTGGCTTAAGTACTCTACTGAATCAAGGCTGCTTTTTTCTAATTAGAGACTTTCAAAATAATCCGTATGTAAGAATGCAGTTGAAACTTGCAATATTTCAAATGGGCAAACAGCAGGAATTTCTGATACGTATTCAACAAAAAAATGTCTAATGGCTACAATAAAAGATGAGGGAAATCTTTATATTTAAGACCAACTATGTCCCTTCAAGTAAGGCCATATTTAAAAACCATATGCTTCCCCCCCAACCCCAAACTGTTAATATCTTCCCTCTTTTTCATAACAACTACATCATTTTTTGTTTCTTTTCTTGTAACTGTCTATGTAAAAAATCTCTAAATTCTTTTTCTTTTGGAAAATGTGCTGTTTGAATTGGCAAAATATTAAATGGAGGTTATTATGAAAATTAATTACCTATGCATCACTTGGTCTCCAAAAAGACCTCTTTAAGATTGAAAGAAGGCAAATACAATTTGTTTGTTACAACTGTGGCCTAAAAGATTTTAAAAAATATTAGTGCCTGCATCACAAATGCTGACCCATGGAACTTTAGTGTGTCTGTCTTGCTGTAGTGGAACTTTGAGGTTATCTTTTATTTTAGGTACAGTTAGTGTATAGTTCTTGAAATCAAAATTGCTTTTCCGCTGTTCTCAATTTTTCATCATGTTGAGAGTAAGGATTTACTCTGTGTTACAGTATTTTTCTTTCTGTCCTGTTATCATTGAGAAGATCATGGGCATATATTGTGTATGCAGATGATCTCACTCTGCAACTATTTCCAATATACTTTTCTGACTTTTACTAGTGTTTGTGAAATAATGGATGAAAGACTTTTTAAAGAAGTTCAGAACACTGAAAAATCAGTTATCACTTAATAGAGCTGTTAGGACATGCTGGTTCAGAAATATGGCGTTTTGCCATCAAAGCACTCAAACATTTTGCTGTTACTTTGACAGTGTTGAGCAATTCATATAGACGAAAAACTATTTGATTTCTGACTATTCTTCTGACTATTATATTAAATGGACAAAGTTTAAGTGAGGCTTACCCTGGAGAACTGTAGAAATAATGATGCTTTACTGGAAATACTGAAATAAGGTGTTTGTTGGCTTTGAAAACTTTTCACTAAATATAACCTGCCACATGATAGTAGTTTGCAAAAAAGAATTATACATAACTTTTTATTCAAAGTGTAAAACCTGCAATCCTATTTTCCTTTCTTGAGGAAAACATTGATTATGTCGTTGAGGACACTAGAACTTCTTCATATACATTACAGATGAAAGTCATTAGGAGCTTATGGGGATACCTATTACCTGCTTTGGTTCTAAGTAGCACTGCAGAGCGGCCTGCAATGCTCTGCACAACCTAGAAAGAGAGTGCTACATAAAGACACCCAATCTTGGACCAGGAGCTGTTAGTTTACTGTTCCATGTGAGATAATATACCTATCTTCAGAAATAAACATGAACCCTAACAGAGTTGTATAGACATATATTCATTTAAATCCTGTAGCTTATAGTGGGATGTTTGGATCCCAGAATTAAGATGATGCAAAAGGAGCTTAAAATCAATTAATTTATGCTATCTTTTTGACTGCGGGTCCTGGACTGAATGTCAAACAGTAGAAGATTATCCCATATAGACCTTCCATTTCCACCAGTATCCATTCTTCCATAACTTCTAGTGAGCATATGCATTAAGTCTTTTTCAGATTACTTTGGGCAGTAGTATACGGAGGGATAGGATAGTCTTACAGACTTTCTTATTACCATGAATGAAAGATTTGGTCAATATCCAACTTATCCAACTACTGAAACTTTTTACTGGCTTTAGTCTTTGTGTCCTTTTAAAAAAAAAAAAAATTATCCAAATGCACAAAAATGTTCCTTGGTCTCCTGTTGAACCTCACAATATCTAATTCAGACTATATAACAAGGCAGAGTTTTTCTGGCTTTAAAATCTGTCCATCTTGTAATGTACCTATGTAACACTGCATATCTTAAGTATCTTTTTTCACTGGATGAAGGGCATGCCTCTAACAGTTCAGCTGCATTTTTTTCTTTAAGATGGGAAAAGGCGAGTTGCATTGTGCTTGTTTTATGCAATGAACTGACAAATCTGCCTGATTCCTAGTTCCAGTGCTATTAGTTAGTGCTAGAAGAATATATAGTCTTGAATTAAGAAACAGTATTGCTGCAAAATATGTAGTAAGTGTTGCATTATAGGTGTGGAATTTGCAGAAGCTAATAGTCTGAGTGGGAGCTACCTAAAGTAGATACTATGAAGTGCCAAGGAGAAGTTCAGGGGAGTCGGCTGGGGAAGCTCTTAAAGACTATGGGTAATTACACAGAACAAAACAGTTTCCACAAGACTGTTGAAGAAAGACTTGAAAATCCAGTGGACTTATTCTTGGAGAATGACCTAAGCATGAAAGATCTGAGTCAAAACATGTGCTTAAATGAGTCAGAGGAACTGAAAATAAATATCCTCTTTCCTGGGTGAATATCTTCAACTGGGCTGTTGAACAGAGACAGACACATGCTAGCCAGACAGTTCCCAAATGTTTCCCTCCTCTTGCACTGATTATCTATACAAAACTCCATTTGTTCAGCCAAATTCTATTTTCTGAGAATATTTGACGAGATGGGCCTTGCATGGGAGGAACTATGTCCAAAGGTGGAGGACATGGAGCTCCTCCATGGAGGAGCGTGTCCAAAGAAGGGCAACAAAGCTGGTGAGGGGTCTGGAGCACAAGTCTCATGAGGAGCGGCTGAGGGAACTGGGGTTGTTCAGACTGGAGAAGAGGAGGCTGAGGGGAGACCTTATCGCTCTGTACAACTACCTGAAAGGGGGTCGTGGCGACGAGGGTGTTGGTCTCTTCTCCCATGTAACTAGTGACAGGACAAGAGGAAATGGCCTCAAGTTGTGCCAGGGGAGGTTTAGACTGGATATTAGGAAAAATTTCTTTACCGAGAGTGTGGTCAAGCATTGGAACAGGCTGCCCAGGGAGGTGATGGAGTCACCATCTCTGGAAGTGTTCAAAAAACGTGTGGGTGTGGTGCTTCAGGACATGGTTTAGGGGACATGGTGGCACTGGATTAATGGTTGGAGTTGATGATCTTGAAGATCCTTTCCAACCCTAGTGATTCTGTGAACCCCTCTTAAGAATTTTCTTGTTGCTAGATGTGGACTAGAGCACTGATCGGATGAGAGGATTTAAGTCTTCCACATGTCAACCAATAGAAGTGTATGCTTACACTGCTAAAAGGAGGTTCCGGTATCTAAATTGATTCATAGGTTAAACTCTGTAATTGATGCACGTGGTCTATTTGGACCGTGCGTAACTTACGTTGGGAGGGACACTTGTGAATGTGGTGAAATAACAATGCAGATTTACAGTAGAATTGTTTTGCTGTATGGACCTCTTCATAATGAGCTGTGGGTAACTTCTGTGATGACTAAAAGGGTTGAAATGAAGGCTGCAATATTCAAATACGTGGTTTCTTTTTGTGTATTTGTTTTCTTGAAGCTTTGCGCTTGGTCACGTCAAATAGAATAGATGTATCTGCTCAGCAGTCCTCTTTTTTGTCGGTGGGTTTTTTGTGGGGTTTGTTTTTGTTTTTGTTTTGGGGTTTTTTTTGCCTTTGGGGCTGGATTAACTGGACATCTGGCGATTTTCTCCTTTTTGTTAGAGGCATGAGTTGCTGCCATGCCAGTCTTCTGATGTCTGTCCAGAAGATTCTGTAGTCACTGAGACATGCTGAGTTGTGGGTTTAGTTATCCTGGCAGGTTGTTAGAGGCAAAACAGAAGACGGGAATTGCCACACTGATAACAGAAGCCTGTACAGAAAATTCCCTAAGGAATACATAAAAATGTTAACTGCTTAGTAATACAACATCATTTCTACTCAGGAGCTGCCTAAATGTGTTGTACATATTTCTGGGAATTCCAAAGTTGTGACTGTGTTCAGATTTGATGCTTAACAGATACTATAATTGTTTATGGGGTGAAAATAAAATAAAGCATTTGCATTTGATTATCTTTTCTTGTCTAAAAACTAGGGGATTGTTAACCGATGCCAATCAAATTTGACTCCGGTGCCTATTGGGTTTGATACACTGTCACTGGCCACAAATATGTTGCATTGTATATTTCATATGTTAAATATTAGTTTACAATTACATAATTGTATTTAAAATACCATTCATATTATTGACTAGGATTAAACCTGTCATAGATAACCTGTCAAGGTGAAAGCAGGCTGTAGAGCTTAGTATGTTTCCTGGTTCCAGCAGTAAAATATCTTACCTCAAGTTCTCACTTTAGGCTAATGAACTCTGTTTATTTCAGACAAACCAAAGGCAACTGGTCTTAGTACCAGTTTTCAGTTTACTTTGTGCACCTTTTCTTAAGAGTGTCGTCAGATCAGACCAAAGGTTAAGTTGGCTTGGACTGGTGGGAGCAAACGTAACTTTCTTGCCACATGGCTAAACCTAGAGTTGGGAGGAAGGTCAGTATTTTGGAGAGTAGATCTGAAGAGTTGGATTGACTGCCGAGTTGTGCAAGTCTGTAGGCCTAAGAAATATAGACTGATATCTGAAAAGATGATTGTCTATTATATTAAGGTTGAAGTTAAAGTAAGTTTTCAAAAATTAAAAGATTTTGTAAGACTTTTGTGATCTGCAAGCCCTCAAGGCAGGAATTAATGCCAGATTGCCAGGCAGAATTGCTTTTTGTTAATTCTGAGTGAATATTGTCCCTTGGGTATGTTTATGACAGGGAATGGATATAAAGTTGGGATACTTTGGCTCAAAAGGATAAACTTTTGATAAGGATCTGTGGGACAGTAATGAGGGCTTGAGCTACTCTGGCAAACGGATTTAAATGGTTTCTGAGGTTTTTTAGAAAAAAAGGAAGCATATGATAGTTGAAATGATTCAACAGCAAAACAAATCCTACAGGGATGCTGATAGAGTGCAGGCCTTACCCTAGAAAGGTAAAATTGTAAAGAAATGTCACTTGTAACATGCCACTACTAAGCATGGAGTGCAGACTTTGAAATATATATAAGAAAATTTGCTTACTAGAGTATACTCTAGAACAAGTTTGACTAGAAAGTCCAAATACCTTTGTACTGCAATATTGAATTTTGAATTGAGATTATTTTTCTGGTCAGAAACATTATTTCTGTGATTTAAAAAAAAAAAAAATCTATGCAAGACCAACAAATTTTTGGTATGTACATCTTCATATGTACTGGATGCTCCTGTTCTGCACATTGTTCATAAAGTTCCTGACTACAATCTTACAAAACCATGCTTCAGGACTGTAAACTATTGAATTTAGAAGACTTACAGGTTATTTTCAGTATTTTATTAATTATACTTCCAAGGTTAACTTGCCATGCAGTCAAAAAGTAAATGTGTTTTATGGAATTGGGCCATGGATTACAGGGAACTATTTGATAATCATGAAAGCGATGCTGTAGTACTGCCCCGGTAGTAACTCAAACTGATGTCAGTCTGCCTCTCAAATTATGTGCAGATATTAATACTAGTTATATTGCCTTGGCAGCCATTTTCACCCAGGTGTAAAACCATGAGTAAAGAATAACTGCTTTTGTTAGCCTTGTATTTCATTCACAATGGAATTGCTTTTCCAGTAAGAAAAAGTATGATGAATGTATTTACTGTGAAATCTGGCAAATGCACCTGTGAAGTACATTTGAAGAGTCTGACAGACAATGATGCTAAAATTATGTGGCTAGCTAAAACATCACAGTTTCCACCATATTAATTCCATGTATCCTGGACAGCCCCAGCTTTACAAATAAAATGATAGGTTCTGAAGATCTTGGCCAAGTGCCAAGATCTTGGCACTTCTCATGGCTTATTGAAATTATTGAGAACAAGGGTTAAAAAACCCAGAAAGGCAGACAGAACATTAAGATTTATTAGAAGACAAATAGTGACTGGAAAATAAAGAACATCATCATGTATCTCTATAAATCCATACTGCACAGGCATCTCACATTGTCTGTTGGTTTGATTTTTCTTATCTCAGGATGTAGTAGAACCAGAGAAGAGTGCTAAGGGATAAGCAGCAGAATGGAATTTTGTTTTTAAGAATAACAACTCGGTTATGCTAGATGCTTTTAGGCTGGAAAAGAGAGAACAGGGAGGAAATATGAATGACATGGGAAAAGAGAAAAAGAGGTAGTTGTCTTTTTCCGGTATGAGAATTAAGGGCTATCAAACTCAGCAAGTGGTTGGCTCAGTATGATTAGAGAGAACTGTTCCTCACACAACATGAAGTTAAGCTGTAGAAGTCATTCATCCAATGCATTGTATGTAGATACTAAAATTTGTGTGGGTTCAAAAGCAATTGGACAAGTAGGTGACAATTCAAATTATTAAGACTTACTGTATGCAAAGAAATTCTTTTCAAGAAATTCTTGTCCCATGAATCTTTGGATTGTAGAAGAACATTCCCACAGAACACAATGTACACTCTATCCCTGTATACTTGTCATGTTCTTATGAGCTTACAGTCATGTGCTGCTGGGAGACAGAGTATTGAACTAGGTGGATCTCTGGTTTGACCTTGTATTCCTGTTTTTACAAACTAGATTACTCGTGTAATTTTTAAAATCTGAAAGTGAAAAGGGCCAATATCTACTTCTAAGAATAAGTATAAATTTGCAACTAAAATTAGTAACCTTATGATTCCTTCATTCTGACGTAATTTCTTGAACAAAAGTCAAAGTTGTAGCTCGGATAGCGATGCCATGTTAGATTAACTGGGAGCGCTAAACCAACTTAAACTGTTTTGTTTTTCTGAAAGAACCTGGAAACTCTATATTAATTTTTAATCAAGATCAACATATTGAGGAATTCAGGCAGTAACTCTTCGGTGACATCAGTCTGTTGATAATTTATGGGCAGGGATTTCACAGATTCGCTGATGTGGGAAGGGACCTCTGGCGACCATCTAGTCTGACCCCTGCTCAAAGCAGGGTCAACTGGAGCAGGTTGCTCAGGACATTGTCCAGTCAGGTTTTGAATAGCTCTGAAGATGGAGACTCCACAACCCATTCCAGCCTTACTTAAAAGAAAGAAAATCGGTAGCGTGTTTTTGTGGTGCTCTTGGTTTTAGCAGTGTTTTTTATTTCTTAATTATAAATTGAATTTCTTGTATTTCAGTCTTTGCCTATTGCTTCTTGTCCTCTGGATACCACTGAGAAGAGTCAGGCTCCAACTTTTTCACATCCTCACACTATGTGTATATATACGTTGATAAGATCCCTTCTGAGACTTGACTTCTCAAAGCTGAACTGTCCCAGCCCTCACAGCCCCTCTTCATAAGACAGATGCTCCAATTCTTTAGTCATCTTCATGGCCCTATATTGTGGTTCTGACTTAAATCTCTTTAAACAAATCCAATTAGCTTTTAAAGAAAAGATTTGAGAGAGTTGATTGCTCCTGTTTTTACTAAGGTTTTCTACTGGGTTTGACTCTTTATAATTTGACTAAAATAGCCATATGAAGGAGATAAGACACTTCTTTGTATCGTTGTGATAGATAATGTAACGCATTTAACATGTGCCTTTATTTACATAGAATTGTGATATGTCATGTGGGCAAGCGATATAAGTACTCTGAATAGGAGTACAATCTATTTTACTTAGACTGTGTGTATCTTAAAAGTCAGTCTTTTTGATTGACATAGACTTTGAGTTCTATAAAATTTGAGTTTACAGTTGTCAGGCCTGTGAAAGAGATGATTTTTCTCTACGGAACAGTTCTGAATATAACAATGTCTGTATCGCTATTTAGTGTTTAATTATATATTCGTCACTTTCTTGTTATGAGGAAGGTCTCTATCTATAGAGATATGCAAAAGGCTTGCTTTCAGTATAATTCTTGTTCCTCGGAAGACCTTTAGACTGTTATGACATGCTTGCCTTGTTTTAGGCAATTCACTTTAAATGCACAGCATGCAATAACTTGCATTTAAACCTATGTACAGTTTTGATCAAGTATAGTATAACCTGCATTTTCTGTTACTGTTGCATATTTTCCCTGTACTACTTGAACTGTTTTAATATTCCTCTTCAGCAGTACTTGCTTTCATGAAAAATCAATGCCTATTTCTATAAAAGTAGCAAAATTGCTGAAATCTATTGCACTAGCTTAAGATTTTTCACTCATTATTGCCAAATATTAGCTGACTAATTTCAGAAAGCTAAAACCCAATAAATATAGTTCCAGATAAAGAAAAAAATGTCATCTAGAAAAAGGAACTAATAATTATTTTTAAAAGAATGTTTGGTGTGGGTTGTTTTTTTATAATAGGTATAATAATCTATATAGGTAGTTATCTCAAAAATCTAAGTGTGAAATTAGAGTAAAGGGAGCCTTGAGAAGGAAAACATGTTTTTTTTAAAGATGGGAAGGTGCCATTTGACCTTTTTTCACTTCAGTACTTCTTAATAATTTGATCCTGTACAATTGAAGATCAGGCTGCAGTTATACATTGGAAGTTAGGGATGGGGACACTCCAGAGTGGAGACCTTTGGGGACTTCTGTAGGCTGTGGTACTCCAGGAGTTAGGATGAGGGCTGCTACCCCTTCAGGCATAGGTGCCATTGAGAGAGTGGTCCTCTCTCCTCTGTCCAGTCAGAGGTTAAAGAGTGGAAGTTAAGATTGGGAAAAAAACCCCAACAGAGTAGAGAACTTTGAAGGCTTTTATAGGTTGTTATAATTTGCGAGCTTGTGACAGCTGTTCTACCCTTCACAGTGGGTGTTGTCTTGTTTTAAGCTCCATGAAGGGGTTTCCAGCCTCTGTTCTACCTTTTCTATAACTGTTTATATAACAAGGGATACCATATTTAAGGAATTATAATTATAGTACACTCTGCGCTTGGCAGTGGGGTAGGTTTGATTGTTATGGCTTCCAACAGGACTCTGCTGGTTCCTACTTCAAGGGCTGTCTCCTCTCAATGCAGCATATTTTGAAATGCATAGAAATACACAGTGACTATAAGAGAGACAGCTTTTTAACAACATGATTGCATTGCCTGGCAAAACAGGGTTGCACATGATTCGTAAGAGAATTCTTATTACATCTTTTTTATGTATTGTCTTTATACACCAGGAAATTTTTTAGGCACATGTGTTTGGGAGACATGCACATACAAGTTCTGTAATCAATCACACAACTGGTTGATATTACTGTATCGGTAATATTTCTGATGACTTCTTACACTGAAGAACTGTTAGTTTAAAAACTTCTGTAACAGGAACCTCCAGAATTTGTGAATTTACTGCTTTCTAATTCACAGAATCACAGAATCACAGAATGGTAGGGGTTGGAAGGGACCTCTGAATATCATCTGGTCCAACCCCCTTGCCAAGGCAGGATCACCTAGGGCAGGTTGCACAGGAACACATCGAGTCGGGTTTAGAAGGTCTCCAGAGAAGGAGACTTCACAACCACTCTGGGAAGCCTGTTCCAGTGCTCACTAACCCTCATAGTAAAGAAGTTTTTCCTCAAGTTGAGGTGGAACTTCCTGTGCTGCAGTTTATGCCCATTGCCCCTTGTCCTGTCACTGAGCACTACTGGAAAGAGACTGGCTCCATCCTCCTGACAGTCACCCTTCAGATATTTATAGGCATTGATAAGGTCCCCAAATTAATTTTTTTAAATTTTTTAATTAATTTTTTTTAGCAATTAACAATATTGTCATGCTATGGTCTATGCTTATCTTGTTCACCTTAAATGGGGCATTTTTGACAGGTTACACATGCTCTCATTTAGGTATTTTCCATTACGTTCTGCTAAATTCAAGTTTTTATTGTTCACAAAACTTTATTCAGTGATGACCAACACATGTTTTTTCCAGAACCTAATGCTATATATAGAACTACCCATACAGTGTCTGTTGGGGGTGGGAGACGCTCAGGTAAAAATGTTGCATTGTGTAGCCATGTTCTGCAGCCTTCATTCTCAGCATGGTTGGATTCATGCCACCCCACACAATAATTGTGTACTGTACAGTTTTGATCAGGTAGTGAGAGCAAGATGAATCCCTGAATCTTACTTATCTGGAAGCACTCAGACCTGGTGAAGAGAAAATTGATAGTTTTCCATGGCTCTTACTAAACTCTTGCTGCAAATATCTATTTCACTTGAGATGTTTATGAAGAAAAATACCTTGCAATTTCGGGGAATTGGTATCACTATTTCCAGTTACTTTTAGTTCTTCATTGCATTGATTTGTGGTTACCTCTGTGGTTAGGAAGAACAAAAACCAACTGACCAACCAAAGACAACCCTCAAAACCCCAAACCTTTCAATACTCTTGAATAAAAGTCACTATCGGGATGTAATCCTTTAAGGTACCTGGTAAGAAATTGATTCTAGATATGAGTGGGAGGAATTATACTAAGTATCTGTTTTCAAGGTGAAAACCTTTCTCTTTGAAATTCTTATGTTCTGCTTCATCCATTGTTTTATTTCCATCATGCACAGGTATCAAGAAACCTTTTGGAAATGTGTCTGTCAACCCTGAGAAACAGGGTTTGTCGAGCAACTCTCACACGTGCTTTCTCTAACCAGCTGGGGTACTAATGAGTCATCAGCAGAAGTGGAAAAATTTACAGCAGGTCTGTGTTATACACTCAGCATGGTGAGCCATATTTTGCTGCTGTTAGGTGTCTCTCAGCTTGATATCTGGTGATATATCGCAGATATTTGAGATGAGCTCAGAGTAGAGAGATGGGCATCTGGGGTACAATTTGCTAGTTTAGAAGCATAGTGTGAGGAAACCTTGACACCTGGAAGGGAAAACTTCCATTGCCTTCAAAGCACAATGTGAACCCTGGTGTTTTACTATGATGGCAGATGACACCATTTTTGTTTCATGTTATAAATTCAAGTTTTGAGAGCTGAAGTATGACTGAGAAGATGACTGCAGGGATAGAAGAAATAAAAAGAGCTTTCCTGTAAATGTTTATTCTTAATTTATGCTTCCTAGTGTAAATATTTCTCTTAGTACTATTTCTAAGTACTATTTCTCTTAGTAAATATTTTTAGTAAATATTCTTGCAGACTGAAATAATCTAAAATAGTTTTGGTACTGATACAGCTAGCAAGAGCCCTAACTCCTAAGCTTGGAGAAAGTGTAGTAAACATTTCAATATCCAAGAATGTGGATTTTAGCAGTAAATTAAGAACTCAAAAGTGTATGCTTTGGCTTTGATGTAGCTAAATATGTTGAACCACAGAGACTTGAAAGAATTTGATAAATACTCTAAGAGAAAATCAACCTTCCCCTAGCAGTCTAATAAATAATTTTCCCAACTCTTTTAACTTGTTTTGCAGAAGAGTGGAATAGACAGGCTACTACCAAAAAATTAAACCTCAAAAAATGAGCCAAAAAAAGCCATGTGAGCTTGAAGTCTTCCCACAGAGAGCTGGAAGATTCTAGGCATCTATTCCCTTAAAAAAATCTACATAGCTAATCTTTTTCCTGCTGCCATTACAGTGGTTCAGCATTGCAGTGTAGATTGTCAGAGTGCCACAGCAGAAACAGTTGCACTGTTACAGGATGTATCAGTTACCATGACTTCCACACTGAAACCATTGCTTTTTGTGATTGTTTAATGTTGTTGGTTTGAGCATGTGTGGTGACAGGTTAAGCCAGCCAGGTTGTACTGTGGACCTAGTTTCAACACCAGAAGCTACATTATTCACAGAAGCAGTTTTAACAAATGCAGTATGTATGGAGAAAAGTCACTAGTGGTACAAAATGGTATGACAGTACCTACATTGATTGATGAATGTAGAAATAGTGGGTAAAAATCAGAGTACCTTAGATATGTATGTATATGAGTGGGTTGTTGTTTTGTTGTTGTTGAGGTGCAGAAAATAGAAAAGTATTTTTTGCAAATTTTTATGTCAGCTTCCCTAATATTCTTGCTCACTAGATTGGTTGGCCTCTGTTCCCCACTGTTTTAGTTACTCTTGTTGCTGACACTTCAGACATTTGTAGTTTAAAGGGAAATTAAAACTGTAGAAAGGTAGAAGTCACCACAACAAGGCAGCAGGAAAATCTCGCCCTGGGTTAGAAGCAAGTGCCTCTAATACATCTTGGCCAAACAATTGCATGCACTATTAAAGCAGATGTGTTTCTGCTCTGAGTGTTGGTGTTGTGGGAAAGTCATCTCTTCTCAAATAAACTACTTTCAGTTACAGAACTTGCAGAAGGGCCCAAACATTGCTCAGCATTGTGTCATTATGAATGACAGCATAGAAACATGTATGTATTTCAAAAGCTGAGATCTTAGCTGACATGAAAGCTGACTTTGAAATTAATGCAGCATAGTAGAAGTGTCAGAAATTATGGTACTGAGAACCTGATGTCCACCTCTGCATGCTTCACAGGATTTAGCTTGTGAATTGAGTGTCTGTTAGTGGTTTGATAGCGTTAAATATGATCTTGGAGTTCATCTTTTGCATTAGGTATGTCCAAAAGAAATTCAGTTTAGATACTCTTAGATCACTCTGCAATGCCAACCAGTGTATAAAAGGAGGCTACAAATGTGAGTGTTTTTTTTTTTTTTCTAAAGTCCTATAACGCTGATACAGACATGCCTTTTGAATCCATGTGTCAAGCCTAGTATAATAATGAGGCTATTAAAATGCTGAATTAGAAATTGACTTTCTGGTTCTTGATATTCTTCAGGGCTCTGCAGAATTTTGTTCTGTAATGTGTCTGAGAGGAATATTTGAAATACTGACCATTAGAGACAGAAGAACAGTCCTAACAATTCTGTGGTTATCTAAAAGTAGTCCGTGATTTTCTTGTGCCTAGTTAGAGAGTACTCTTTCCTGACTAGGTTTGAGAGTTAATTTTTGGCTTAGGGACTGTTCACAGAAAACTTACTATGTCAGTCTGAAGCAACAAATAAGATATTAGGAAAAAGGAAAGAGTTCACTGTATATGTTCAAATGGAAAATTAAATCAGCAAACAGCTCAAGTGTGAACGTTTTCAGGTGTTAGAGTATCACGAGCAGATAATATACAGGCTGGAAAATACACCTATTAGCAAATACTTAATACTACATAGACTTCTACCTATCATCTTTGAAATCTGGCTGTCATAACAGTTGTGAGTAGTAGGTTTGGAGGCTGTTGTGGACTCTGTTGTGCTACTTTAGCCTGTACAAGTGAAAATAAATTCAAAAGTGAATGTTGTCTAGGTAGAGAGAGAGATGCAAAGCCTTCATTGGTTCTGATCAGCTATCTTCATGCTAATACTTTTTAGGGATTTTGGTGTAAGTGGCTTTCATTTCAAGAATTCTTGCGTATTACTGTCAGATTTAGATTCTGGAAAAAGCCAGAAGTTTCCAAAACCAGAAGGCTCCCTTCCTGTCCAGAACAAATTGTAAATACTTCACACTTAATTCAGTAGTAACACAGGCACTTCAGAATTATGGTTAACATATGCAGTGATTGTCATATAAAAAGGTTTATTTGGGCATAGGAATAATTACTAATGATGGATGTCAATGGTTTTAAGTTTCAGTGCATAGAACTTAGCTCTGCTTATAGGATTTTGTTAACACCTATCGCTGAAGATTAACCTGATCTCTGTAGCACAAGAAATTAAAAATCTTTTGACAGTCATCTTAAGATTATGAGTGGGAAGACAAGATGAAGAGTCTTTTAGGCCCTTAGCATGCACCTTTCTCTTCTATTTTCTAGATAGAGGTAGGAAAAGTGGTAGGGATTAAAAAAAAAAAAAAAAAAGCCAATGGTACTGACAAGCAATGCATCTTTCATTTGGGTTATGGTACTTTTTGCTTCTCTGTATGTTCAAGTAGCTGAAAGTGCTTTTATGTTGATAATTCAGCCTTCAAAGATTGTACCTGGGAGTAGGTAAGTTATTTTAATTTTTCAAGAGGCTTAATCCATGGGCAGTACCCATAAATATTTAACAGTGGCTACTACAACATGATCTTAGTCTTACTGATATGCATGGGCATTACTGCAATGCAGGTAATAAATGTAGCATTGATGGGAATAGAGGAATCTGGCTTTCAATAACTTTATTCCTAATTTACTCTCTTGTAAAACTAGTTTTTGTGGTGCTTAGCCTCATCACATAAAACTATTGAGGTTCTTCTCTTTCTGAAGGTTCTCTTAAAACACAATCTTTTCTGCCTTATCCCAGCCTCCTTTCTTTTACAAAGGAGTGGAAAGTGTACACCATGCTGTCATGGGTTACTGAATTAGCACTGTAGTCTTCTGTTTGTACAGTGACACCCTTCTGCTACATGGGTTTAATCAAGAGCCACTTTGCCTCTGTTGCGTTCAAGAATTAAAATGGAGTTCTTTTTTATGATTGCTAATGGGAAACCTCTTCCTCCCATTTTGTCTGTAATTCCTTGGAAATAATTCTGCAAAGAGCTAGATTTGTTGCCCTGGTGGCATTGGATATAGGTAAGATTTATGTGTACATAAGGGGAATAGGTCAGCTCTTGAGGATTAGGCTCACTGTGTTCTTTGTACTCACTCCTCAAGGCCATGGACATTCTACTTTTGTGGCAATTAAGAGAATTAGTAGCTGCATTAACTTTTTATTGAGTTTAGAATTTGACTTCTCTTAAGGCTGCTCTTTGCTTTTCCAAGACACAATGAGTACCAGTAGAAGATTCCTTTCTCCTTTTCCTCTGGAAAATAAACTTCACTTTGTTTCCAGAGACCATAAAGAGCAGTAAAATACCATGACTGTTTTCACCACTCTTTGGGAAAAGAAAGGAGTCCTTAAATTCTGCCTTCTTACAGACATGCCCTGGCTATTCAATTACTGAGCTTTGCAAGCAGTGGTAGAAAACCTTCAAGGTAAAGGGTGAAGTGTCAAAAAGAGAGGGAAAGAAGATAGAAATGGGTCAAGACTTGGTGCCTATTGTCATTCCACTCAAGGCTAGATGTTGTATGTTAAGGGCTAGTAACTTTTGTGTTTAATATAGCTGTATTTTGTTTGTTGTATTTCCTAGTTTTTCATATCTATCCAGCTCATATAGAAATAAAAGTTATATGGTGGATTTACTACGCTTTAAAAGAATCAAAGATAATGAAGAATGTTGTACATTTACAAAGAAAGATATTCAGGGTTTTTAGGTGTATGAATTAAGAGGTTTGTTGTCATTAATTCTTTTTGGATATAAATAAAAAGTGTATGCCAGCTACTGCTCCTGTAGACATGACCGCCAGGATAGCTGTGAACAAAGCTTAGGTAAAAATGAAACCACAATATCTGGATGGCTGAATTTAGGCAAGAAGTGTGTATCTCCTGAGCTAGGTAGTGGCAGAATATATGTTCAGTCAACAGTTCTAAAATAGTGTACCTCCTTTCATACAGTTTATAGGTGGTTTTCCTTGATAGAAAAATAAAAAAATAAAAAATGCAGACTGCCTCCCACTGTGCAGACATGGGAGCTTAGATGCTTAACTCCCTTTAATATCCTAATTTTTAAAGGAAAAACTGAAACTAGGCCTATTAATTTTCATAATCCTTTGGCTGTAGTATGTGTATTGTAGACATAGCCTTTGTAACTAAATCATAAGTTTGGATCTGAATTCTTGACAACTTAGGAAACCCGAAAGCTAGATTTCGCTGCTTACATTTTCATCTCTCTTGCTTGCCTCTAGTATTGTAATAGGAATTGTATTCCAGATGGAAACTGGAAATCGTTAAGTTCTCCTAAGGAGTAGTGGAAAGTGGACAGTTAAAGTCACTTACTGACACCTTAAGTGTCTCTTGTGTTTATGCTTGCAGAGGTATTAACCTGCTTTTCACGTAAAGAACCACTCTTCCTATGATTGTTTGTCCAGTTTCATGACAGTAAGTTGCTATAATTAATCATGGGCCAGGTTTATGTTGCCTTGATTAAGCATGTAAAAAAAAAAAAAAAAAACCCAAACAAACCCAAAAAATGACCCTACCTAAAATTAGTAACAACAGAAAAGAGGCTATTCCCTTGCTCCTAAATTCTACAACTCTTCCCCCCACACATTAGGTGCAATTAAGTGAACTGAGGCATGGTGAGTATTGCTTTAAAAACTTAGATATACCAAATTCAACTCTGGTCAGCTGCTGTGAAATCACAGAAGGTACAGCAAACAGCCGGAGTTTGAGAGGTAACAGGTGCTGGTTTAAAATAAATAAATAAGGGAAAATTTTATTAACTTGAAAGGATTTTGTTTAAACATCACCTTGAAGCAGATACATCAGATGAAGTGAAAACTTGAAGTAGAACAAATGGAGAAAAACAAGTAAGGTCTATGTTATGGTAGCTCTCTACTTTGTACAGTGTGTGCTTATGACATACTTAATAACTGTTAAACAAGAAGGAACAGGAAAAAATCAGACTCAAAAGGAAATTAATTTTGAAGGTCACATTCTTGAATGTCAGAAATCAGATATATAAGGAAAAAATTCTAGTGTCAACTGTTAGTGGTTTTTGTAGATGATCTAACTGCAGATTTCTTTGGTTGAAAATAAAACTCTGTATTTGTCATTTAGTGCGATTTCGAATAAACTGCTACTTTATTTTGTACCACAGAAAGAAAAAGTATGAAAAGAGGAAGAAAATAATTCTGATTAATGAGACTAGAGCAGTTTAACCTTTCCTTTGACATTTCTGTAAGAAATCCAGTTAAGTTTATTTTTTCCAAAGAAGTTGTAGAGGAGATTTGAAACTTTGGGAGGGAGCGGGGGGAGGGAAACAGCTCTGAGGCAGGAAAATTAGCCCAAATTTTCTCTTAAACAAGCAGACTTTGTCCTCTTTAACTGTGTGAGTTAGAAGCAACTCAAAGCCCATTTACACCACGCAGTGACAAGTGAGTGGGAAGAACCCTGTGCCTGCAGGCATTGGAAATGAAGTAACAGGGCAGTGTCAGCAAGACAGAGTTTACCAGACCAAGTCTGACACGGTGTTAACATGAATGTTCTGCTTCCTGGGCCCAGACTGGTATTCTGCATCATGCCTTGGAATTTTGTTTCTGCCCTTTGGGGACCTTGCACAGTTTGGGTTTTTTTGTTTGGTTTTTTGTTTGTTTGTTTGTTTCGGGTTTTTTTGTTTTTTTTGTTTTTTTTTTTACCCCCCCCCCCCCCTTTCCTAAACAGAGGTGGAGGGA
>NW_010517215.1:61120-62850 GCF_000687285.1 Phaethon lepturus
CGGGTTTTTTTGTTTTTTTGTTTTTTTTTTTAAACCCCCCCCCCTTTCCTAAACAGAAGTGGAAGTGAGCAAATATCCACTTTTTGAATAACTTACAACAAAAAAGGTTTGAAACCTGAATCTTCGTTCATTTTGCTAGGAAGTAGTCTGACAATTATAGAATGTAGAGTTTATAGCTGACCCAAACTGTTATTAAATTAGAAACCTGGGTAACTATCCCTAAGATGTATGAAAATCACATTGAGGCACTTCCACTTGGACCTGATTTTGTGCTTTTGAAGAGATTGGAGCTTTAATGACCTCACAGATGGAAGCTGGAAACATGTTAATTCTCATGAGATATTCTTACCTAGAATTTTGTGAGGCCTGGTTTCTGCCCTAAACTTCATATAGATGTATGACTAAGTGGAAAAATGCTTTTAACTGCTGAAGATCATCTTCCTTGTTTGTTTCTTTCAACTTAAAACAAAACAGTTGTCTGTGCTGTCAGTCTCTTTGGTACTTCAGAACTGTTCCACAGTGAGATGTGATACCTATTTTGCATTGTCTGTAAGAGTTTACCACCGAAGATAGTTCTTAGTTTGGACAGGTATACTTAAGAATTTCTTCATTAGCTATAGATTTTCTTAGGTTTTTTGAAAGAACTTCCTGCATTAAGATTATACCACAGGAATTAAGCTTCAAAATAAGTTTTCTCTCAAGTCTTTATAAAATATGCAAGGACAAGACAGTCAGTTATTTCAATGAAGAATGAATGCACTCAATTATGCGATCTTGTTGATATGAATGCATTTTGGTGTCAAAACTATGGAAAATTGTAACACAATCCAAAGACTGTACAGGTGATTGAGATGAGAACTGGGGCTGCCTGTTCTGAGCCACTGGCAGCTGAAGCAATGTCACAGTCTCAGTTCTGAGCCAGACTCTGTCTACTTAGAAAAATTTCAGTGTTAAATGTCTGTCTCCTCTTCATGCTGAGAAAGGTAATCCTTGGCCATCCATGTCCTGGCAAGACTTTTCAGCTAAGGAAGTTGATACTGAGAAGTTACTTCCTTCTGTAGCTCTTTATCTGACTTTCAGCTAATAGGGGATGTTGGAAGGAGGGAAGAGATTGATATTATGCAAAATCCAAGTTAGAAGGGTATGAAACCAGTTCTATGGAAAAAGTTTCCAGAAGTTGATAGACAGTGATTGTTTTTTTTTGTGACCTATCTTGTCCAATTTTATTCAGGGATTCTACAGTACAATTATATAGAAAACTTCAGAAAAATGTATCAATCCTAGTATGATTCTGGCATTTCTGTAGAACTGTAGAGTGGAGTAATTATTAAAGTAGGATTCAAGTTGTACGGTATAAACACAGCTTCAGTCTAGATTATTAGCTGAAATATGGGTCTGTGAAGCTGGAGTCAGAATATATAACATTTCTGGCAAATGTCCTCTTTTTATCAAAATCAAGGATTCCCATTTTAACTGCCATTGTTTTATGTCCTTTGTAAGAGTCTCAGAGCAAATGATACAGGCTTTTTCAACTGTACCTGAAAATGATATGGTTTTCCAACGAGTATTGAGGAATATAAGTAAGGCAGTTTGGGACAGGGGAATTCTTGGCTCCTATTGCCTCTGCTCTGCTTGTTCAGTAGCTATTTAAGAGTTTGGTTTAATCTGTGGCTAAATCAATATTGTTAATGAGTATATGTGATGAGATGACTAAAAGAAATCACAGAAAG